>NW_007157996.1:0-1018 GCF_000164805.1 Carlito syrichta | reverse complement strand
TTACAACAATAAAACCTAAGCTGGTGACTTTCATCATACATATTAGATTGATGACCCCTGTACATACATCATTGACCGCTTAGTTTATACCATAAAGGACTTTTTCTTTTTACTAATACGTGTTAAGCCCCTTCTGAAATTACTAAAGCATAACACCTCAAAGTACAGCAATACCTTTCTATCAATCCAATAAGGATTATGATCATTAAAGTAGATCTACCTTTTGAATGAACCCGCTATTTCTGCTTATTACTGAGAAAACACGCTATATCCTCTTCATTTCAAAGTCACAAACAATAAAGAATATTTAGGTGAAAGTGTATTCTTTCAACATTCCAAATAAATTTAAGGATTGATTTCATTTTACATCTTTAGTTTTATAATAGTCCATAGAATTGTTGATTTTTTTAGTGGGGATTTTGCATTTAAACCACTTCAGACTCTCTCAAGAAACCTGTTGTAAGATTTTATGGTGAATGATTGGAATCAAAATACTTTGACATACTCTGTTGTCCTTAGAAGTTTTATCTCTGCACCACAATGTCAAGCTAATGTTTTTGTCTCATCTGTTTACTAAATTTTGTCCCACATTTTCTTTGATAATGTGAATTGCAGGCCAAGGCCTGCCTTGGAGTTCTATCCTGCCTTTGTTCTTCTACTCTTCTCTGATCACATGATGATCTTTCACTTCTCCATGATAGAGTTTCTCAGCGTTTGTACTGGCAACATTTTGGAGTGAATAATTCTTTGCTTGGGGTGGGAGAGAAAGTGAAATACCTTGCGCATTGCAAAATGTTTAGCAGCATCTCTGGTCTCTACTCACCAAGTACAAGTGGCTCTGCTCTCTCCACCACCACAATCATAACAATCAGGAATAGTCTTAGATATTGCCAAATATCCCCCCAGAGAGGAAAACTTCCCTTATTTGAGAATCCTTGCTCTATGGTGTTGGTTTTTCTATCCCATGCAAGGGATATTCCTTATCTTTTAGCTGAGTTTCTCCCTTCACCTTTTCTAC
>NW_007157995.1:0-740 GCF_000164805.1 Carlito syrichta | reverse complement strand
AAGTTTTATCTCTGCACCACAAAGTCAAGCTAATGTTTTGTCTCATCCGTTTACTAAATTTTGTCCCACATTTTCTTGATAATGTGAATTGCAGGCCAAGGCCTGCCTGGGAGTTCTATCCTGCCTTTGTTCTTCTACTCTTCTCTGATCACATGATGATCTTTCACTTCTCCATGATAGAGTTTTTCAGCGTTTGTACTGGCAACATTTTGGAGTGAATAATTCTTTGCTTGGGGTGGGAGAGAAAGTGAAATACCTTGCGCATTGCAAAATGTTTAGCAGCATCTCTGGTCTCTACTCACCAAGTACAAGTGGCTCTGCTCTCTCCACCACCACAATCATAACAATCAGGAATAGTCTTAGATATTGCCAAATATCCCCCCAGAGAGGAAAACTTCCCTTATTTGAGAATCCTTGCTCTATGGTGTTGGTTTTTCTATCCCATGCAAGGGATATTCCTTATCTTTTAGCTGAGTTTCTCCCTTCACCTTTTCTACCCTATCTATACTAATCCCCACAAACATCTAGATATTATCATGGATATTTCTTCTTGAATGACCAGTGTTTAAAAGTATAATTAGCAGGTAACTCCTTCGGGTCCCCTACCACTGTAGGAGTTTTTTCTGTCCTCTCAACAAATCTTGCTTTCTAAAAAAAAAAAAGTATAATTAGCAGAATCATGAATGCTGAGTTCCCTAACTGCCTATGCCTCTTTTTTCTCCCCTGAGGACTAGACAGGG
>NW_007157994.1:0-724 GCF_000164805.1 Carlito syrichta | reverse complement strand
TTTAGCTGAGTTTCTCCTTTCACCTTTTCTACTCTATCTATACTAATCCCCACAAACATCTAGATATTATCATGGATATTTCTTCTTGAATGACCAGTGTTTAAAAGTATAATTAGCAGGTAACTCCTTCGGGTCCCCTACCACTGTAGGAGTTTTATCTGTCCTCTCAATAAATCTTGCTTTCTAAAAAAAAAAAAAAAAAAAAGTATAATTAGCAGAATCATGAATGCCGAGTTCCCTAACTGCCTATGCCTCTTTTTTCTCCCCTAAGGACTAGACAGGCATCCAAATGGATGACCATTTTACTTTCATTAAACAGTAACAGTAATTAAATCACCTCAAGCTCTTAAATCAAATACCTCAGATTATGTCTTTAATTCCAGACAAAATTCTTAGCATTTTCTCAAATATACAGATTTTGTTACCGTCTTGCCTTAGTATACATACAAAAAGGACTGTGCATATGTCATCCATTTGGGCTTGGATTTCACTTGCCATTGCAATAGTTATATGTCTCCTACTTTCAGAATAATCATCTAAACCCCATTTAAACAGAGTCTACCACTAGAGTTAAGCATTTTTAACTGTCATAGGCAACAGCATATCTAACAGTATGGGTGCAGCACTATCTCCTTGCTAGGGTGGAAGAGGCAGATGTTCACAGGGTACGAAGCACTGGAGGCTTCTGACAGACTTCTAAAGAGGACAAACATATTTGTGTGCG
>NW_007157993.1:1809-5540 GCF_000164805.1 Carlito syrichta | reverse complement strand
GGAGGAAACTGAGGAAGAAGAGAAAGACCAGGTCAATGACATATGGAAGTAAAGAGAAAAAACGTCCAGGCAGGAGAATATTCTCATGTAAATAGAAAATATTCAACCACTAAAATCAGCTGGGTCCACTCTTCCCAGGTCATTCAAGGGTCATGGGAATCACAGCCCTTCATCTGTTTTCCCTGACCTAATACCCTTCCAAGAGGCACAGGAAAAGACAGAGAAAAGGGTCTGTCCCTGATAAAGGGATTTTATGATACGCAGACCAGTCATAGTCCTGTCCTTTCCTGAGTGTCACTAAGATGTCAGTGTCCTCGTTGTGCCTTTTTTTCTTGGAGGACACTGCCGAGTATGTTTAACCACTTGAAAACTCACAAGGAGTGAAATTTTTTGGGGGGAGGGAGTGAGGGGAAACATTTTTCATGATGAATATAAAAACCAGGAGCAAAACCTGTTTCCACAAAAACATCAAGTGTAACCGAGAAAGGAGGAATAAACCCTAGCCTAATGTCCAAGTTTTGTTTTTTGAAACTATTAATGTGATTTGCCATTTGGAGGACCCTCATATTGTCTTACAAAACTTGACAGTTTTAACAACTTATTCTTTCTTTTTGCTTCTGCTTCAGAGGTTTTGTTGTACGGAACTAGCAGAGAGAAGTTAGAAATAGACAAAACTGCAAAGGCTTTGTAAACCCAGGCTCATGACACAATAAATAAGAGTGTGTCTTTTTTACTTAAGAGAATCTAACTAACTTAGAATATCCTGACAGTGGTTGAATACTTGTCACTGCAATAAGGAAAGCTATCTCACTTATTATTCAATGTTCAGATTCCTTTCTGTGTTTTAGTTTGGTTCAGACCATAACTCCTCTGTTTTATGTGGATGATATCTTCAATGTCTGTTCAGTTTTCAAAGCTTTTGCTGTACCTCTTGTTTTTTATTTTAAAAAATGTTTATTTTGTTGATTGGTGGGCTGCTGCCTTCAGCCTTTTTTATTTCTTTGCCTGCTACCTACCCAGGCAAATAACCTGATCCATATGGAGTTTTTTATTTATGGAGTGAGTGAATTACTATCTTATGAAACAATGGTCACATAGCCAGCATGTTCCTGTCCTTTTATACATAGATGAAGAGTTTCCATAATTACTACTAGGAAATGGAGTTACTGAAATATTTCTCATGAGTAAGGCGCAAAGTACAAAGCAGAGTATCTTTTTAAATCTCTATTTCCCTCAAATTCTCCAAGAGTAATTGATGTAGCTTTTAATATGAATCAGAATTATGGTAGGAAATTGAAAATGAAAACCCAGCCCATAAGAGTTGCTATGCCTCTTGGATCCATCTTACACATGTGCCACTCGAGTCAAGGAATAGGATGCTCCAAATATTCTTCACTCATTTTCAACATTTAATGTACCTTATTTGAAGCTCAAGTATATTAAATCTCTTTATTTAAAAAATGCTATGTTTATGACCTTCAACATGTACCGACTGATATGTTTCTGTAAAGACTGGAGATAACTTCTTGTGTGTTCTACAAAATTATATATATCACCACAGTTCATAGTGGATTTTGTTAAGTGTACAAGCAAATAAAACTTTTTACATGTTACCAATTTCATTTTTGGCATCTCTTATTTATTCTTGTTTCCTATGAACTGACTAATAATCCTATATGTGTATTTTGTAAACCTTGATTTCTCTCATTTAACTACAAAAGTGCATGTATGTTCTTTATTAGATTTAGAATCCTCCCTATTCTTTACCTCTTGAGTTATTGTATAACTAATATTAAGTACAGTATCAAATACATTTTATAACAAGTTTCCTACTTTTACAGTGGCAACCACAGATCGACAAGTATGAACAACGATTTATTTCATGTAATAAGAAAAAGACAGCCCCACTATCATTTTTTTACATGTTAAAAATTGATCCCACATATATAAAACATGTTTCTTTATTACAACATTGTGTCTCTAAGTTTCAAATTAATACTATGCTTGTATAAAGTTTTCCTAATCTTGGCATAGGAATTTTTTAAATATATGTTCCATTACAGGATGAATTAGAAACTATTAGAAACTATTAGCTGTTTCTATTATTGTGTAATTTTAAAATTGAAAATTTAAAGAACTCAGCATGTGTTAATCATAAATTAAATGGAACTTTATATCTTTAACTTGAGTATATTTGGCATACTAAAGACTTTTGAAGTTGCAGCAGTCTTATAATGAGTAAGCAACCATTTAAAATACTAGAATTTTCTTGTTCCCAAGAAAGATTGTTCATGTTCACTGAGTATAGTATCACTGCTAGGAAATGGACTTAGGATACAGGATATAACGTGCACAATAATTCCGTAATGGTACGGCCATGGTTTTTCTTTTTTTTTTTTATAGTTTAAAAGCAGAATAAAGTTGTCTATTCTGAATTGATAGTTCGTAGGTTGATAGGTAGACAGATAGATGATAATCTCAATGACTCTAAATTCTTTAAGAGAATTGTGCAGTTATTCTGAGAAGTGGGCATTTCCATCTATAGGTAAATAAGCTTGTTATTTAAAGGGAAAATTTTTAGTGTATTATCTGTAACATGTGCAGTGATTCCAAAAAATTGGGAATCATAAATCAATGTATTTTAAAGCCCCCTTCGTAATGTTTCTAGGCATCTAGAACACTATTTTTTAATAAGTATTAAAATTGCAGGCATTTTCAATCATCATGAAATAAAGCTGCTATGCAATAACAGAAAACATAAAAATTCACCTTTATCTGGAATAAAGTGTGCAATCATCAATCTGAAAAAATGTAGTACAATAAATACACTGTCTGAAAGACTATAAAAGAGTGGTAATGTATTTTCTGTGCTTTTTAAGAATCAAATAGAACCATTTAGGAATACTTCATCAGAATTAGTGGAGTTGAGAAAAAATATATATTCTAGACATTTGAAACTGTCACAAATGCATTGTTTAAAAATAGATGTGTCCTTCCTTAATATATTAATATTTTGCATGAACACATATGTGCACTTTGATAATGTACTTTCATAATCCAGCAAGACAAGTCATTGTGGATATCTTGATATGTTGTCAAATCAACTAAAATTAGACATCTAGTAAGATTTACATTCCATTGACAGATCAAATTGGATCAATAAAAGTTTTTAAAAAGTAGTTCAATTTTCTCTATATGACTAGGTACCATCAACAATAGAATAAAAACCTACAGCTATTTTTTACAGAAACATAATATGAAACAATCAGAAACAAAGACCTCATTCTTACAACAATAAAACCTAAGCTGGTGACTTTCATCATACATATTAGATTGATGACCCCTGTACATACATCATTGACCACTTAGTTTATACCATAAAGGACTTTTTCTTTTTACTAATACGTGTTAAGCCCCTTCTGAAATTACTAAAGCATAACACCTCAAAGTACAGCAATACCTTTCTATCAATCCAATAAGGATTATGATCATTTAAGTAGATCTACCTTTTGAATGAACCCACTATTTCTGCTTATTACTGAGAGAACACGCTATATCCTCTTCATTTCAAAGTCACAAACAATAAAGAATATTTAGGTGAAAGTGTAAGTTTCTAACCTTGGTGACATTTATGGAAATCTAAGTTTTTTAGATTACAAACATCTCAATTGCTATGGGTGCAATTTACCATGGTAATTTTTGTGATAGTTACAGTAAAAGAACATTACCTT
>NW_007157993.1:0-936 GCF_000164805.1 Carlito syrichta | reverse complement strand
CAAACATCTAGATATTATCATGGATATTTCTTCTTGAATGACCAGTGTTTAAAAGTATAATTAGCAGGTAACTCCTTCGGGTCCCCTACCACTGTAGGAGTTTTTTCTGTCCTCTCAACAAATCTTGCTTTCTAAAAAAAAAAAAGTATAATTAGCAGAATCATGAATGCTGAGTTCCCTAACTGCCTATGCCTCTTTTTTCTCCCCTGAGGACTAGACAGGCATCCAAATGGATGACCATTTTACTTTCATTAAACAGTAACAGTAATTAAATCACCTCAAGCTCTTAAATCAAATACCTCAGATTATGTCTTTAATTCCAGACAAAATTCTTAGCATTTTCTCAAATATACAGATTTTGTTACCGTCTTGCTTTAGGATACATACAAAAGGACTGTGCATATGTCATCCATTTGGGCTTGGATTTCACTTGCCATTGCAATAGTTATATGTCTCCTACTTTCAGAATAATCATCTAAACCCCATTCAAACACAGTCTACCACTAGAGTTAAGCATTTTTAACTGTCATAGGTAACAGCATATCTAACAATATGGGTGCAGCACTATCTCCTTGCTAGGGTGGAAGAGGCAGATGTTCACAGGGTACGAAGCACTGGAGGCTTCTGACAGACTTCTAAAGAGGACAAACATATTTGTGTGCAATGGAGGTGTTTCTCTTTCACATATCTAATACTTTCTCAATTTATTTTTCCTGCCACTATCTGCTGCTTATGGGCAAAATTTTCTGTTTCTCAAAAGAAAAGACATTCTTGTAACCCTTTGCACAATCTATTCTCCAATAGCAATCACAATTCTTTATGTGTCTGTAGAAATTTTCAGTATTATGAAGGGTTGAAATGGACAAGGATTTCATCCACTGGGATGAAATGTCCTCGTCCATTTTTTTTTCTTTTAAAAGTCAGACCTCCTGTCCT
>NW_007157992.1:0-702 GCF_000164805.1 Carlito syrichta | reverse complement strand
AGTTCTATAGGAAAAAAAAATCATAATGCTACCTCCTGTTGTTATGTTAAAGTCTCTCAAGTCATTTTCATTGTGTGAAGCTCATTCTCTCAAAGATTCTTCAGGAAGAGTTTAGGGAAATGATATTCCTTGAGTACTTGCATGTTTATAATATAACTTTATGCTTTTATGTGCAAAAGTTCAGTCAGTATTCTTCCTCATGGTTTTTTCCTTGATTAACTTAAATATAATACATTATTATGTCCTTTCATGCAGATTTATTGCTAAATAGTCTGATGATAATCTGATTCTTTTTCATTTTTAAATAACTTGGTCTTGTTGTCTGAATGCCATAGACACACACATACACACACACACACACGCACACACACACACACACACACACACACACACATTTTAGTCTAATTTTTTGTAAAATATGTTATACATTGGCAGTGTAAATGAACTTTCCAGGTATATTGTATGACCTTTCAATATTTAAAGTTTTTAAAATTATTTTAGAAAAGTGTTCCTGAATTATGGATTTTGTAATTATTCTATCCATTGCTTTGGTTTTCTTTTTCAGTGTATATTTATATCTATTAGTATTTATGTTGGCTCTTCTTTGCTTTTCTTCTATATTGATCACTTAGTCTTGAGTGCTTTTTTCATAATCTTTTAAAATTCTGTAATCTATAAAATTTATTTTTCATATTCGATTTC
>NW_007157991.1:0-749 GCF_000164805.1 Carlito syrichta | reverse complement strand
GTGATAGCTCCCGCTTTGTTTCTTTTGATAAGATTATTTTCGCTATTCTTGTGTGTTTATTGTTTCATATGAATTCTTTTCTTTTATTTTTGAGTTGGAGTCTCACTCTGTCACCCAGACTGCAGTGCAGTGGTCGCTCTGGGCCACCTCAACTTCGACCTGCTGTGCTCCAGCAAACCTTGCACCTCAGCCTTCCAATTAGCCTGATTCTCAGGAGTGCGCTACCCCACCCAACTGATTTTTTGATTTATTTTAGAGATGAGGACTCACTGCCCAGGCCAGTCTGGAAACCGTGGGCTCAAGTAATCCACTCACCTCAGACTCCCAAAGGCGTGGGATTACAGGAGAACCACCAAGCCCAGTTCATATGAATTCTTTATTGTAATTTCCAGGTCTGAGAAGAATGATGTTCACTTCATGATTATTTCATTGAGCCTGTAGATTGCCTAAAAGGCTAAATTTTACATTACAGAGGTCAAGCAATTTCAGGGAAACAAGCATGTCAAATTGTCATTCATGACATCAGCCTCAGAAATTTGACATCATAATGGGAGGGACCTTGACTACTCAGCAATCCTCAGGCTTCAAGGCCTGTATACAGTGCCCTGCCAAATGCGGTAGACATGGTGAATTTCATTCCCAAGAAGTGAAGAAAACCATGGTTCACCGCTATCCAAAAACTTCTCCAGGTATAAGTTACCATTCAAGAATCCACTAAAATCGGTAGTCTTTTTTTTTTTTTTTTGTAA
>NW_007157990.1:0-686 GCF_000164805.1 Carlito syrichta | reverse complement strand
AATCAGTATAATAGTACCAACCACCACCACCACAACCACAGCCTGGGCCCAGGGACTCAGCCTGGCATCCTGACTGTTCGGAGGCAGACGCAAATGGGCAGCCTTAGCCTGCAGTTTCAAGATCAACCTGGGACACTGGGCAAGAACTCGTCTCAGCCATCAAAAATAAATCCAAAGATTTTACGGGTGTTGTGGTGCAGGCTTGTCCTTCTAGTCACTAGTGGGACTGAGGCAGGAGGATCACCAGAGTCCAGCAGGTGAAGTCTGCAATAACTGTGAGCATGCTCCTGTGCTCAGCCTGGGCAACAGAGGGGTAGTCTGACTCCAAATAATAATAATCACCACCACCACCATCACAGCCACACCTGCCACCCAGTGCATGGAGTCACCTTCAGGGATGGGCGAGAAAAAGACACTTTCCTGCCAATTGTTTGCAGGAAATTTCAAAGCTGGCCCCAGGCATGTGCGTCCCATGTCTGGAACACATTTCTCACCTCGGAGAGGAGTGCTGGCAGGAATCCGGCCAGGGAGACACAGGAACTCCTGCACTAAACTGGCGGCAGCCCTTAGGGGAGGTTGGGCTTGAAGGTGCTGAGCTTGCTGGACCCTCACATGTGGGGGGCAGGTGGGAAGAACTGAAAGCAGAATGTTTGCAGGAGATTGGATATCTTTCTTTCTTTCCTTTC
>NW_007157989.1:0-676 GCF_000164805.1 Carlito syrichta | reverse complement strand
CACCACCACCATCACCGCCACACCTGCCACCCAGTGCATGGAGTCACCTTCAGGGATGGGCGAGAAAAAGACACTGTCCTGCCAATTGTTTGCAGGGAATTTCAAAGCTGGCCCGCAGGTATGTGCATCCCATGCCTGGAACACATTTCTCACCTCGGAGAGGAGTGCTGGCAGGAATCCGGCCAGGGAGACACAGGAACCCCTGCACTAAACTGGCGGCAGCCCTTAGGGGAGGTTGGGCTTGAAGGTGCTGAGCTTGCTGGACCCTCACATTTGGGGGGCAGGTGGGAAGAACTGAAAGCAGAATGTTTGCAGGAGAATGGATATCTTTCTTTCTTTCCTTTCTTTCTTTCTTTTTTACTTTCTTTTCTTTCCTCACTAGGTTTCCCAGGCTGCTTTCACACCAACAATTGGTCATCCTCTCGGCCCAGGCCTCCCAAACTGCTGTGATTACAGGCTTGACATTGGGTCGACATCCTTGTCTTCCAGCCTGGTCTTGAATCTGGAATGGAGAGGATCCTCCCACTGAGGCCTGCCCTCACCCAAGGTTTTCTGGGTTTTGCCTGAGGTTGAGGTGGGTGCTTGCTATGGTGTCCATCCTGGTATTAAGCTCTCAGGATCTGGCCATTTTCCCATCTCAGCCTCCCTGAGTGCCGAGGAGACAGGCATGAGTTAC
>NW_007157988.1:0-745 GCF_000164805.1 Carlito syrichta | reverse complement strand
GACCATATCCATACCTAACAGTTTGGATTGAAGATAAATTATTTTTCTAGCACACTTTCCTGAAGTGAGCCCAGGCATATGTCACTGCTCTAGGCATCCTAGGCTTGAATTCAAAATTAGAGTGATTTGTTTCAAAATATTTTATTCTAATTCAATTTTAATTTTTAGAAAATTGTCATAGTAAGAGCTGAGAGAAACAGTTTCCACAGTGTCACCTTTTTCAATAATCTCTTGCTTTTCAATTTCAATAGGTTCTTTGACAATGACCTCTACCTGATTTTCCCAATATTGCTAATTATTACAGTCATTACTAACTACCCTCATGGTTTTGGTATTTTGGGTTCTGATATATGCTACTAAAAAGTCAGGTATTTTTATTGATATGATGCCATTATTTTAGAATCCAAATAAATCTGAAATCTGAAAATTATTTGCATATTGATTGCATACATAAAAAGTTCTCTACTGTATTCAAATTTTGTATTAAAAATAAAAACTCCAGATTCCTCAAGAAGAGGAAGAAAATGACAGTTGATACAGTAAAGTTTCATTTACAGTAATCATTCTAATCTGGTTCAAAGGCTTTCTGCACAAGAGCTATATACATCTGAAAGTTTTGAAACTGAAACAGGTAACTCTGCTTGAAGTATCTAGAGATCCAAGATAAAACCACAGAAGAGACACAAATGAACCAGAAAAATTTTCTTTCAAAGAAACACAACTCTCTCTGCAAAAGAGTGTACAC
>NW_007157987.1:0-734 GCF_000164805.1 Carlito syrichta | reverse complement strand
GAGAAATAAAAGCAACCCCACCTTCCCTCAAAAACAGAATTGAAGAGGGGGAGGGAAAGGGTAAAGGGAGAAAAATCTACAGAAATGAAGAAAAACCAAAAGAAGAGTATGGGTCTCTCCCAGACGCCTGGGAGAGCAGACACTGAGAAAATTGACTTTGGAATACAAACAATGAAAAGTCCCCAGAATGAAGGGTCTCAAAATGTAAATGTAGATATCAAAACAATAATGGAGAGATTAAAAAGAATTGAGGAGACACAAGAAGAAACTAGGAAGGAGCTGATATCTGAGATAACAGTAATAAAGAATACTGTGAATGAAATAAATAACAAATTGATAAGCATGGAAAGCAGAATTACCCAAGCAGAAGAAAGAATCTCAGAGCTTGAGGACCAAAGTATAGAAATAACCCAAACTCTTAAAAACACAGAAAAAAAGCTAAAAAAGACAGAACAAAACCTTCAAGAGATGAGTGACTACCTCAAGAGGCCTAACCTAAGAATAATCGGACTCCCTGAGGCAGAAAGAGAAATAGAGACCACATTGGAACAAACTTTCCATGAGATCATTCAAGAAAATTTCACTTATCTAATCAGTGACACAAAAATTCAAACACAAGAGATTCAGAGAACCTCCGCAAGACAACAAATGAGAAGACCAACTCCTAGACACATAATAATTCGCCTAAATAAAGTAGGCACAAAAGAAAAAATCCTAAACGCAGCAAGAGAAAA
>NW_007157986.1:0-758 GCF_000164805.1 Carlito syrichta | reverse complement strand
TAAAATTCATAAGTAAATCTCTGTACACTTGATGGAAAGTTGCACAGTAGAATTATTTTATATGACCTTGTCCCTTCTAAGTTGTACTTCTTTCTAGATATTTTTTTACTTCTATTTCCTTGTAGACTGGTTAGTCAGCTCGTTCCCAAAGGCAGTTTCTCCTAGGATTAAGATTAGAAACTAAATTATCATAATAGTTTTATTGCCCTGCCCCTAGCCAGGCAGGACGCTTTCTTTTGTTTTGTTAATTACCGAAACTCTGTCTGCTTCAGCCCATGGTCGCCATCTTGGCAACCCTGCATTTCCTTGTTCAAGAGTGTGACAGCTACTATTTGATTTTTAGAGTAGACTTGTTAGGATAAAATATATACATATACACTCATAGCTGCGTAAATCTATGCTTGCTGTTTTGATTCCTTTTGCTACATTATTCAAGTGTAATAGTTACTATACGATTTATAAAAGAATTAACGATAAAGTATTAGCTTAATAGGATATAGTATAGTATTAAAGTCCAATAACTAGATCATATGAAAATTAAAGTTTAGACATATGAAACATATGAATTATAGTAAAGTTTGGTAGTATAAGAATAAGTTTTAACTGAGTTATAAGGCATTACATTAAATCGTAATAGGATAATAGTATAACTGACAGTTAAGTCATTTAACTAAACTTATAGATTATAGTATAGTGTTAAGTTGATATTATTAGATTGTTAAAAATATTGGGAATCAGTGAACTTGGATTGAACCTAG
>NW_007157985.1:0-828 GCF_000164805.1 Carlito syrichta | reverse complement strand
GCATGGGGATAGATAGGGGTCCTGTTTCAATCTCTGCATGTGGTCAGCCAGTTTTCCCAGCACCATTTACTGAATAAGTTCTCCTCTCCCCAGTGGTAGGTGGTGGGGGCTTTGTTGAAGATGAGTTGGTTGAGAAATTGAGGTTTTGCTTCTGGATTTTCAATTCTATTCCATTGATCTATATAACTGTTCCTGTACCAATACCAAGCTGTTTTGATGATTGTAGCTTTATAGTAAAGTTTGAAGTCTGGTAATGTGATACCACCTGCTTTGTTTTTTTTGTTGAGGATTGTTCTGGCTATTCTTGGACATTTGTGTTTCCATATGAATTCCTGTGTTGTTTTTTCCAGGTCTGAGAAGAATGTTGCTGGTAATTTGATGAGTATTGCATTGAATTTGTAGATTGCCTTAGGTAAGATGGACATCTTCACAATGTTGATTCTTCCGATCCATGAGCATGGGATATTTTTCCACTTGTTTGTGTCAACTTTGATTTCTTTGAACAGTGTTTTGTAATTTTCATTGTAAAGGTCTTTCATGTCTCTGGTTAGGAAGATGCCAAGGTATTTCATTTTTTTTTGTGGCTATTGTGAATGGAATTGTGTTTTTTATTTGGGTTTCTGTTTGTTTATTATTGGTGTAGAGAAATGCGATTGTCTTTTGTACATTTATTTTGTATCCTGAGATTTTGCCAAAGGCCTTTATCAATGTAAGGAGGCTTTTGACAGATTCTCTTGGGTTTTCAAGGTACACAATCATATCATCTGCAAAGAGAGGTAACTAGACTTCCTCTTTTCCTATTTGGATACCCCTGATTGCCTCCTCTGA
>NW_007157984.1:0-790 GCF_000164805.1 Carlito syrichta | reverse complement strand
TTTATACGGCAATGTTTCCCAGTGAACTTGATCACTCCATCAGCATCGGGATAAAATTGGGAAGGAAGCTGTGAAACTAAAATCTCCTTCTTTTTCTGCTTCAACTTGTACTGCCCGCATAACGAGGAAAGACAGGAGCCATATGGTCATTACCGGCATTATTAGGCAAATTTTTTGACTTTAGGACTTCAGCATTGAAAGGAGCAGCCTGTGGGAGGGAAGGCGCAGTGTTGGCCATAAGAGCACTGATATGAAATCTATCAGCTCCTGCCTCGGGTTCAACTTCATCCTGTGTAGATAATTTACATTGTGATTATAACCAGGGGGAGCCAAGTCTGCAGCGAAGATAAAAGTTTCTACATCATCGTCATCATTAGCAGCCTTTTTGGAAGTAAAATTCTCATAATCATGCTGTGGATATAAAGCATGTTTAATTAACATTATTACTGCACAAAATGTAGAAAACGAGCTAGATTAGAAGAAGCTTTAGCTCCATGTTTAGATGGAAGTATTCATTAAAATAGTGATGAATATTTTACATTCCTAGATTCGCTCTGGCCCATGATTAGATCACGGCTCTGGCTTCACAAAAACTTACTTACCCATCCTCACTCTGCCTGTCTCAACAGAGGGGTCTGCAGCACCCTGGGTAAGATCCTAGCCACCCTGAAACATGAAAAAGACTTACCTATACAGGGGCCCCACGTTGGGCACAATTAATGGGGGACCAGCCCCTGCAGAGATTTAGAGGGTCCCTGGAAGGTGGGGCAGTATTGGCGATTATTCTGGA
>NW_007157983.1:0-771 GCF_000164805.1 Carlito syrichta | reverse complement strand
ATTCTCTTCGGGGTTAGTTGTGATTTGACCTTTTGTATCTCTGATTGTGTTTACTGAATTTTTTCCCTCTTTTTCTTGGTCATTCTGGCTTGGGATTTATCAATCTAGCTGATTTTTTCAAAGAAGCAGTTGTTTGTTTTGCTAATGTTTCCTACAATTTGTTTGCTGTGTCCCATATTTAGCTTCTTTTGTTGGTGATTTGAATTATTCTGCTAAAGTTAGGGTTTTGGTAGTCTTCTCTTTCTATTTCCCTTAGGTGATTAATCAGCTTCTCAACTTGTAATTTTTCCATTGTCTTTGTGTGTGCAAGTAGACATGTGAAGTACCCTCTTAGAAAAACTTTCATGGCATCCCAGAGGTTTTGCTAAGATGTTTCTTCATTTTCACTTGTTTCCAGGTATTTTTTAATTACTGTGTTGATTTCAGCATGGACCCAATAGCTGTGCAGCACCATGCTGTTTAGTGTCCATGTCCTTGTGGTCTTTGGAGAAATTTTGTTGGTGCTGATGTTTATATTTATTTTTATTTCTAGTTGTCTGAAAAGGTGCATGGCGATATTCCAACCTTATAGAATTTGTGTATACTTAATTTATGGCCAAGGATGTGATCGATCTGGGGTACATTCTATGTGGGCATGAGTAGAATGTATATTCTGTGGTTATTGGGTGGAATAATCCGTGGGAATGTTTTAAGTCCATTTGGTTGAGGGTCAACTTTGGTTTCTGGATCACTTTGTTGATTTTTGCCTTAATGATCTATCTAACACTGTTA
>NW_007157982.1:0-787 GCF_000164805.1 Carlito syrichta | reverse complement strand
AAGTCTGTCAAAACCTGCTTGCACTGATAAAGGACTTAGGCAAAGTCTCAGGATAGAAAATAATTGTGCAAAAGACAGTTGCATTCTTATACACCAAAAACAAACAGTGGGAGAACAATATAAAAAGCAAAATCCCATTCACAGTAATCACAAAAAAATGAAATACCTGAGCATCTTCCTAACCAGAGAAGTGAAACACCTTAAAAATGAGAACTAGAAAACACTGCTCAAAGAAACCAAAGAGGACACACATGGAAAAATATTTCATGGTCATGGACAGGAAGAAGCAACATGGTTAGGCTATGACTGAATTGCAAAAAGAGACACACTAGCATGCCTGAGTCCAAATTATAAGTCCTTTAATAAGTGTGCAGTCAAGAATAGGCTCACTCCAGGAGGTGTCTGACACAGTGGAATCAGCAAGAAGCTTTAATAGGTAAAATCCGCATGTGGGCTACATAGCAGGGGTGTGAGGGTACAAGGAACTAAAAACAAAGGGAACAAAATAGAAGAACAAACTATAGGAACGTGGCAGGGGGAATTTTGTAAGTAATAACTCCCTAAAAATTTCTTGATGCTACATCTGACTTCAGTTAACAAAGCAAACAATTACACGGAGCTTGTAGCTAGGGAATATCACAAACAATAAGCATGATTGGTCAGTGTAAACAACTCAGGGGAACAAAACTGTGGGTCTGTAGTCGTGGGAATACAACAATAATCACACATATAGATTGGGTGTCCTTTTTGAGTTGAGTAGCCAGCTAAGATGGAGGATTTCAGCAAA
>NW_007157981.1:0-551 GCF_000164805.1 Carlito syrichta | reverse complement strand
ATAGCTGACTAGCTAGCTGTTTTAACTAGCTGACTGATAGTTGGCTGGTTAGCTGGCTAGCTAGCTGACTTAACTAGCCAGCTACCTGGTTGTCTAGATGGCTAGCCAGTTGGCTTAACTAGCTAGCTACCTGGCTGACTAGCTGCCTAGGCAGCTGGCTAGCTAGCTAGTGGGTTGGCAAGCTAGCTAGCCAGTTGGCTTAAAGAGCCAGCTGCCTGACTGGACAGTGGTATAGCCAGCCAGCTTAACAAGTCAGCCAACCTGTTGGTCGGCTGGATGGCCAGCCAGCTTTACTATCTGGCCACCTACATTAGCAGCCTGCTAACCAACCAGCATAACTTACCAGCCACCTAACTAGCCAGTCGGGTAATAAGCTGGCTTAACTTGCTGACTTGAGATACCATCCGGTTACCCAGCTGGCTTAACTAGCCAGCCAGCTAGTTAGTCAGATGACTAACCAGCTCATTTAACTAGCTGAATTAGCTAAATACCCAGCCGGCTAGCCAACTGTTTTAATTAGCTAGCTACCTACTTAGACAGGTGGCTACCCA
>NW_007157980.1:2327-2661 GCF_000164805.1 Carlito syrichta | reverse complement strand
CTAGTTAAGTCAGCTGGCCAGCCAGCTGGCTACCTAGGTAGCTAGTTAGTTAAGTCAGCTAACTAAGTCAGATGTCTAGCTAATTAAGTGTTAGTTAAGCCAGATGGCTAGCCAGCTGCCTATCAGGGTAGCTAACTAGTTAAGTCACCTTGCTAGCCAGCTGGCTAGCTAGTTTAATCAAATAGTTAAGTTAGTTCACTGGTCAGCAGTTTAGCTAGGTAGTTAAGTAGTTAACTCAACTGACAAGCCAGCAGGCTATGTAGGTAGGTAGGTACTTAAGTCAGCTGGCTAGCCTTTAGGCTATCTATTTATGTGAGCTAGATAAATCAACTGG
>NW_007157980.1:0-703 GCF_000164805.1 Carlito syrichta | reverse complement strand
CTAGTTAAGTCAGCTCGCTAGCCAACTGGTTATCTAGGTAATTAGGTAGTTAAGTCAGCTGGCAAGGCAGCAGATACCATAGGTAGCTAGCTTATTAAGTCAGCAGGCTAGCCAACTGGCTAGTGAAGTCAGCTAGTTAAGTTAGCTGGCTAGCCAGCTGACTAACAAGTTATGTCAACTAGTTGAGTCATCTGAGTAGCCAACTGGCTAGTTAGTTAAGTCAACTAGTTAATTCAAGTGTCTGGCCAACTGGCTAGCTAGATAGCTAGTGAGTTAAGTCAGCTGGGTAGCCAGCTGGCTAACTGGTTAAGTCAGCTAGTTAAGTCAGCTGGGTAGCCACCTGTCTAAGTAGGTAGCTAGCTAATTAAAACAGTTGGCTAGCCGGCTGGGTATTTAGCTAATTCAGCTAGTTAAATGAGCTGGTTAGTCATCTGACTAACTAGCTGGCTGGCTAGTTAAGCCAGCTGGGTAACCGGATGGTATCTCAAGTCAGCAAGTTAAGCCAGCTTATTACCCGACTGGCTAGTTAGGTGGCTGGTAAGTTATGCTGGCTGGTTAGCAGGCTGCTAATGTAGGTGGCCAGATAGTAAAGCTGGCTGGCCATCCAGCCGACCAACAGGTTGGCTGACTTGTTAAGCTGGCTGGCTATACCACTGTCAGTCAGGCAGCTGGCTCTTTAAGCCACTGGCTAGCTAGCTTGCCA
>NW_007157979.1:0-1574 GCF_000164805.1 Carlito syrichta | reverse complement strand
ACATTAGCAGCCTGCTAACCAGCCAGCATAACTTACCAGCCACCTAACTAGCCAGCCGGGTAATAAGCTGGCTTAACTTGCTGACTTGAGATACCATCCGGTTACCCAGCTGGTTTAACTAGCCAGCCAGCTAGTTAGTCAGATGACTAACCAGCTCACTTCACTAGCTGAATTAGCTAAATAGCCAGCCGGCTAGCCAACTGTTTTAATTAGCTAGCTACCTACTTAGACAGGTGGCTACCCAGCTGACTTAACTAGCTGACTTAACCAGTTAGCCAGCTGGCTAGCCAGCTGACTTAACTCGCTAGCTATCTAGCTAGCCAGTTGGCCAGACACTTGAATTAACTAGTTGACTTAACTAACTAGCCAGTTGGCTACTCAGATGACTCAACTAGTTGACATAACTCATTAGCCAGCTGGCTAGCCAGCTAACTTAACTAGCTGACTTCACTAGTCAGTTGGCTAGCCTGCATCCTTAACAAACTAGCTACCTATGGTATCTGCTGCCTTGCCAGCTGACTTAACTACCTAATTACCTAGATAACCAGTTGGCTAGCGAGCTGACTTAACTAGATGACTCAACCACCTAACCAGCTGGCTAGCCAGATGAATTAACTAGCTAGCTACCAAGTTAGGCAGCTGGCTAACCAGCTGACTTAACTAGCTGACTTAACTAGCTAGACAGTTGACTAGCTAACTTAACTAGCTAGCTACCTAGATAGCCAGCTGACTTTACTAGCTGAAATAATTAGCTAGCTACCTAGCTAGCTATCTAGCTATCTAGCCGAATTACCTAGCTGACATAACTCTCTAGCTAGCTCACATAAATAGCTGACTTAACTACTTAACTAGCTAGCCAGCTGACATAACAAACGGAAATAACTAGTTTGCCAGTTGTGTAGCCATCTGACTTAACTAGTTTTTTAACTAACTAGCGAGCTGGCTAGGCAACAGACTTAACGAGGTGACTGAAATAGCTAGCCAGTTGGTTAGTCAGCTGACTTAACTAGTTGATTAATGATCTAGGCAGCTGGCCAGACAGGTGACTAAACTAGCTGACTTAACTAGTTATCCAGTTGGTTAGACAGCTGACTTAACTAGCTCTCTACCTCTCTAGCCACCTGGATAGCCAGCTGACTTAACTAACTGACTTAATTAGCTAGCAAGCTGGCTAACCAACTGACTTAACTAGGTCATTACCTAGCTAGCCAGCTTGCTAGCCAGCTGAATTAACTATCTGTAATAACTAGCTGGCCTGCTTTCTAGTCAGCTGAATTAACTAGCTTGCTACATAGATAGCCAGCTGGCTATCCAGCTGAATTAATTAGGTGACATCTAGCTAGCCAGCTTTCTAGTCAGCTGACAACTAGCAAGCTACCTACCTAGCAAGTTGGCTAGTCAGCTGACTTAACTGGGTGACTTAACTACCTAGCCAGCTTGCAAGACAGCGGACATAAGTAGCTAGCTACCTAGCTAGCAAAATTACTAGCTAGCTGACTTAACTAGCTGACTTAACTAGCTAGCTAGCTGACATATCTAACTGACTTAACTAGCTAGCTTCCTAGCTTGCCTGC
>NW_007157978.1:1285-5947 GCF_000164805.1 Carlito syrichta | reverse complement strand
CTGATTTAACTAGCTGTCTTAACTAGCTGGCCTGCTCTTTAGCCAGTTGAATTAAGTAGCTTGCTACATAGCTAGCCCCTTCCTATCCAGCTGAATTAACTAGGTGACTTACTTGCTAGCCAGCTGTCTAGCCAGCTGACTTAACTAGCAAGCTACGTAGCTAGGCAGCTGCCTTTACATCTTACTTAACTAGGTGACTTAACTAGCTAGCCAGCTAGCTAGACAGCTGAAAAAATTGATCTAGCTACCTAGTTTGCAAGAAGGGAAGGCAGCTGTCTTAAGAAGCTGACTTAACTAGCTAGCCAACTGGCTAGCCATCTGTCTTAATTGTCTAACTACTTAGGTAGACAGCTGATGTAATTATCTGAAATAACTAGTGAGGCAGCTGGCTACCCATCTGACATAACCAGCTTTTTAACAAACTATCCATCTGGCTAGACAACTGACTTCACCAGCTGACTTAACTAGCTTGACAGCTGGTTAGCCAACTGATTATACTAACTGACTATACTAGCTTGACAGCTGACCCGACTTAATTTCCTAGCTACCCAGATAGCCAGCAGCCCAGCCCAGTAACTTAACTAGTTGACTAAACGAAGTAACCAGCTGGCTAGCCACCACAGTTAACTAACTACCTACCTACATAGCCCTCTGGTTTGCCAACTTATTTATCTACCTAACTACCTGGTTAATATGCTGGCCAGCGAGCTGACTTAACTATGTGATTTAACAAGCTAACCAGCTGGCTAGCCAGCTGATTTAACTAGCTAGGTACCTTGTTAGTAGCTGGCTAGCTAGCTGACTTAACTCACTGACAACTAGCTAGATACCTGTATAACCACCAGACATAACTAGCTGCTTAACTAACTAGCTACCTAGCTAGCCCACTGGTTGGCCAGCTGAATTACCTAGCTGACTTAACTAGCAAGCCAGCTGGCTTACCAGCTGAATTAAGCAGCTGACTTAACCAGCTAGCCAGCTGGCTAGACAGCTGACTTAACTTGTTAGCTACCTTGCTTGCCAGCTGGGAAGCCAACTGAATTAACTAGCTGATGTAAATAGCTAGCCAGCTGGCTAGCCAGATGACTTAACTAGCTCTCTACCTAGCTATCTAGCTGGCTACCCAGCTGACTTACCTAGTTGACTTAATTAGCTAGACAGCTGACTAGCCAACTGAATTAAGTAGATCACTACCTAGCTAGACAGCTGGTTAGCCAGCTGACTTATATAACTGGCCTGCAGGCTAGTCAGCTGAATTAAGTAGCTTGCTGTATAATTAGCAAGCTGGATAGCTAGCTGACTATACTAGGTGACTCAACTAGCTAGGCTTATGTCTAGCCAACTGACTAAATTAGCAAGCTACCTAGCTAGCCTGCTGGTTAGCCAGCTGACTTAACTAGGTGATTTAACTAGCCAGCCAGCGGGCTAAGCAGATGACTTAACTATCTAGCTACCTAGATAGCCAGCTGTCTAGTCTGCTGACTTAACTAGGATACATAACTAGCTAGCCTGCTGGCTAGCATGCTGACTCAACTGCCTAGGTACCTAGCTAGCCAGCTGGATAGCCAGCTGACTTCACTAGCTAGCTAGCAATGTATCCCGTTGGCTTGTCAGCTGTCTTATCTACCTAGGTACATAGGTAACCAGCTGGCTAGTGAGTTGACTTATCTAGGTTACTTAGCTAGCTATCTAGCTGGCTAGCCAGCTGACTTAACTAGGTAGTGACCCAGCTAGGAATCTGGCTATCCAGCTGATTTAACTCGCTGACTTAACTAGCTATCAAGCTAGTTAACTAGGTGACTTAAGTAGCTAACTACCTAGCTAGCCCAGCTGGCTTATCTAACTGTCTTACCTAACTAGCTATCTAGCTAGATATCAAGCCAACCAGCTGACTTAACTAGCTGACTTAACTAGCTACCTACCAGCCATAATTAGCTGACTAATATAGCAAGCTTTCTAGATAGCCAGCTGAATTAACTAGCTGAAATAACTATCTAGCCAGATGGCTAGTCATCTTAATTAACTAGCTTTTTAACTAGCTAACAAGCTGGATAGCCAACTGTCTTAATGAGCTGAATTAACTAGCTAGACAGCTGGTTGCCAGCTGAATTAACTTGCTAGCCAGCTGGTTGCCAGTTGACTTAACTAGCTGGCTTAAACAGGTAGTCAACTGGTTAGCCAGCTGACTTAACTAGCTGACTACATATATAGCCAGCTGGCTTGCCAGCTGACTAACTTAACTGACTTAAGCTAGGAAGCTTGCTAGCCACCTCTCTTAACTTGCTAGGTAACTACATAGCCAGCAGGTTAGCCAAATGACCTAACTAGCTAATTTGAACAACTATCCTGCTGGCTAAGAAGCTGACATATCTTGCTAGCTACCTAGGTAGCCTGCTGGCTAGACAGCTGACTAAACTAGCTGACTAAACCAGCTAGTCAGCTGGCTAGCCTGATGACTTAACTAGTTGACATCACTAGTTAACCAGGTAGAAATATAGCAGATTTAACTAGGTAGCTACCTACCTAGCCAGTTGGCTAGCCAGCATTCTTAACTAGCTGAATTAACCTGCTAGCCAGATGGCTAGCCAACTCACTTAACTAGCTCGCTACCTAGCTGGAAAGCTAACTTAAGTAGCTGACTTAACTAGCATCTACCTAGATAGCCAGCTGATGTAAATAGTTAGCTAACTAGCTATCTGCCTAGTTAGTCAGCTGGCTTAATTAGTTAGCTAAGTAGGTACCTACCCAGCTAACAAGCTGACTTAAATAGTAAGCTGCCTTGCTAGATAGTTGACATAACCAGCTAGATAACTAGTTAGCTTAATTGTTATCTAACGTGTTAGCTAGGTGACTTAATTATCTGACATCTCATTAGCTAATGAGCTGTCTAGCTGACTCATCCAGCAGACTTAACACGTTAGCTAGCAATCTAACTAGCTAGCTACGAGCTGACTTAACTCGTTAGCTAGCTAGCTAGCTAGCCTACTCAACCAATTGACACAACCCGTTTGCTAAGTAGCTAGCTAGTTGACTCAACCAGCTGACTTAACCCATTAGTTAACTAGGTAATGACCTGATGCAACCTGCTGGCATAAACCTTTAGCTAACTAGCTAGCTAGCTGTCTCAACGAGCTGAATAAATTAGAAGCTGACTTAACTAGATGACTTAGCTAGCTGACTTAACTACTTAGCTAGCTGACTTAATTGGCTGACTTAACCAGTTAGTTAGCTGAATTAACTACGTGAATTAAATAGTTAGCTATCTATTTAACTAGCTGAATGACGAGGTGACTTAATTAGCCAACTATTTAAGCAGCAGACTTAAGTAGCTGACTTAAATAATTAGATAACCAGTGAACTAGGTGACTTAGCTAGCTTACTTAGCTAGCTAGTTAGTTAGCTAACTCACTTAGCTAGCTGACTTAACTAGTTGGCTAACAAGATAGCTAGCTGAATTAACGAGTTTGTTAATGAGTTAGCTACCTGTTTTAACTAGTTATTAAATAAGTTAACTAGCCGATTTAACTAGTTGGTTAACGAGTTAGCTAGGTGATTTAACTTGTTGGCTGACGAGTCTGCCCACTAGCCAGCTGGTTTAACACGTTGGTTGTCCATTCGGCCAACTTGTTAGCTGGCTTAACAAGTTGACTGACTAATCGGCCGACTATTTAGCTTGCTTAAATAGTTGACTGACTTGGCCCCATAGTTCAGGTAAGTATTTGGCTGGGTAGTTTGCACACCTAATTAGTCGGCCGACTGGTTGCCCAACTAATTAGCTGACCTAACTAGTCGGCTGTCTACTTAGCTGACCTAACTTGTTGGCCGAGATGTTGGCCCACTAGTCGGCCAATTGGTTAGCTGATTTAACTAGTTGACCAGCTAGTTGGCTGAAAGCTTAGGTGACTTAACTTGTTGGCAGGTGAGTGAGGAGACAGGTGAGCTCACTTAACTAGTTGGCTGGTGAGAGAGCCGACTGGTCAGCGAATTAACTGGTATGCTGGCAAATGAACCGACACATGTGCTGCCATAACATATCGCCCAGGTAGTAAGTCGACCAGTGGGCTGACTTAACTAGTTAGCTGGCGAGCAAGCTGACTAGTTAGCAGACCTGTTGGCCTGCAAGCGAGCCAACAAGTTAATTGACCTGTTGGCTGGCATGCGAGGCAACTAGTTTGCTGACCGGATGGCAGGCAAGCAAGCTTACTAGTTAGTTGACTTGATGGAAAGCGAGGGAGCCCACTAGTTAGCTCATCACCTAGCCGAGTTTTTAGCCTCCAAGTGAGCTAAGTAACTGGCTGATTTACTAGCTTACTTAACTAGCTGGCTATCTAGCTGATTTAATTAGCTGACTAGCTAGTTGGCTGGTTAGCTGGCTAACCAGCTGACTTAACTAGCTAGCTACTTGGTTGGCTAAAGTCTAGTCACCTGTCTTAACTAGCTACCTACCTGGCTGGCTAGTTGGCTAGATAACCAGCTATCTAGATATCAGTCTAGCCACCTGGATAGTCAACTGGTTAAATAGCCAGCCTGCAGGCTGGACATTGGGATAACCAGCCGGCTTAACTAGCCAGACACTCTGCTGGTCAGCCAGCTTGCCATCCGTCTTAATTAACTGGCCACCTATTTGACCAGTCTGCTAACAAGGTGGCTTAACTTGCCAGC
>NW_007157978.1:0-847 GCF_000164805.1 Carlito syrichta | reverse complement strand
CAAGCTAGCTAGCTGACATAACTAGCTGACTTAACTAGCAAGCTACCTAGCTAGCCAGCTGACTAAACTAGCTGAAATAAGTAGCTAGCCTGCTCTCTAGCCTTCTGAAATGATGAGGTTTTTAACTAGCTAGGGAGATGGCTAGCCAACTGACTTAATGAGGTGACTTAACTAGCTATCCAGCTGGTTAGCCACCTGACTTAACTAGTTGATTAACGAGCTAGGCAGCTCGCCAGTCAGTTGACTAAACTAGCTGACTTAACTAGACATCCAATTGGATAGCCAGCTGACTTAACTAGCGCTCTACATCTCTAGCCACCTAGATAGCCAGCTGACTTAACTAGCTGACTTAATTAACTAGCCAGCTGGTTAGTCAACTGACTTAAGTAGGTCACTAACTAGCCAGTCACCAGGCTAATCAGCTGACTTAACTAGCTGTCTTAACTAACTGGCCTGATTTCTAGTCGGCGGAATTAACTAGCTTGCTACATAGCTAACCAGCTGGGTATCCAGTTGAATTAACTAGGTGACTTAACTTGCCAGCCAGCTGTCTAGCCAGCTGACTTAACTAGCAGACTACCTAGGGAGCCAGATGCCATGTCAGCTAACTTAACTTGGTGACTAAACTAGCTAGCCAGCTGGCTAGACAGCTGACATAACTACCTAGCTACCTAGCTAGCAACCTGGCTAGCCAGTAGACTTAAGTAGCTCTCTACCTCTCTAGCCACCTGGATAGCAAGTGACTTAGCTAGCTGACTTAATTAGCTAGCCAGCTGGCTAGGCAACAGACTTAATTATGTCACTAACTACCTAGAGAGCTAGCTAGCCAGCTGACTTAACTAGCTCT
>NW_007157977.1:0-534 GCF_000164805.1 Carlito syrichta | reverse complement strand
TACTTAAGCAAGTTGATAAGCCAGTGGTATACATAGGTAGTTATCTAGTTAAGTTAGCTGTCTAGCCACCAGACTAGCTAGAGGTTTCAGCTAGTTAAGTCAGCTGGCTAGCCAACTGGCTAACTAGTTATATCAGCTTGTTGTGTTAGCTGGCTAGACAGTTGGCTAGCTGGTTAAGTCAACTAGTTAATTCAAGTGGCTAGCCAACTGGCTAGCTAGGTCACTCTCTAGTAAAGTCTGCTGGCTAGCCACCTGACTTGCTGGTTAAGTCAGCTAGTTAATCAGCTCGATAGTCACCTAAGTAGGTAGGTAGCTAATTAAGTCAGCTGGCTAGTCGGGTGGCTAATTAGTTAAGTCAGCGAGTTAAGTGAGCTGGCTAGCCGGTTGGCTAGTTAAGTGGCTATCTAGTAAAGACAGTTGGCTACCCAGATGCCTATCTAGTAAAGCCAGCTGGTTAAGTCATCTGGTTAGACAGCTGGTTAGCTAGGTGGCTGGCAAGTTAAGCCACCTTGTTAGCAGGCTGGTCAAACAGGT
>NW_007157976.1:0-800 GCF_000164805.1 Carlito syrichta | reverse complement strand
TTATTCAGCTAGTTAAATAGATAGCTAACTATTTAATTTACGTAGTTAATTCAGCTAGCTAACAGGTTAAGTCAGCCAATTACGTCAGCTAGCTAAGTAGTTAAGTCAGCCAGCTAAGTCAGCTTCTAATTTAGTCAGCTGGTTGAGACAGCTAGCTAGTTAGTTACCTAAAGGTTTATGTCAGCAGGTTGCATCAAGTCATTACCTAGTTAACTAATGGGTTAAGTCAGCTGGTTGAGTCAACTAGCTAGCTACTTAGCAAATGGGTTGTGTCAACTGGTTGAGTAGGCTAACTAGCTAGCTAGCTAATAAGTTAAGTCAGCTGGATGGTCAGCTAGCTAGCTAGATAGCTAGATTGTTAGCTAACTTGTTAAGTCAGTTGGATGAGTCAGCTAGACAGCTCATTAGCTAACGAGATAAGTCAGATGATTGTCACCTAGCTAGCACGTTAGATAACGATTAAGCTAACTAGTTATCTAGCTGGTTATGTCAACTAGCTAGCAAGGCAGCTTACTATTTAAGTCATCTTGTTAGCTGGATAGCTATCTACTTAGCTAACTAATTAAGCCAGCTAACTAGATAGATAGCTAGTTAGCTAACTATTTAAGTCAGCTGGCTATCTAGGTAGCTGCTAGTTAAGTCAGCTACTTAAGTCAGTTTTCAAGCTAGGTAGCGAGCTAGTTAAGTCATTTGGCTAGCCATCTGGCTAGCTGGTTAATTCAGCTAGTTAAGAATGCTGGCTAGCCAACTGGCTAGGTAGGTAGCTACCTAGTTAAATCTGCTATATTGCTACCTGGTTA
>NW_007157975.1:0-776 GCF_000164805.1 Carlito syrichta | reverse complement strand
CACCTAGCTAGCACGTTAGATAACGATTAAGCTAACTAGTTATCTAGCTGGTTATGTCAACTAGCTAGCAAGGCAGCTTACTATTTAAGTCATCTTGTTAGCTGGATAGCTATCTACTTAGCTAACTAATTAAGCCAGCTAACTAGATAGATAGCTAGTTAGCTAACTATTTAAGTCAGCTGGCTATCTAGGTAGCTGCTAGTTAAGTCAGCTACTTAAGTCAGTTTTCAAGCTAGGTAGCGAGCTAGTTAAGTCATTTGGCTAGCCATCTGGCTAGCTGGTTAATTCAGCTAGTTAAGAATGCTGGCTAGCCAACTGGCTAGGTAGGTAGCTACCTAGTTAAATCTGCTATATTGCTACCTGGTTAACTAGTGATGTCAGCTAGTTAAGTCAGCAGGCTAGCCAGCTGGCTAGCTGATTTAGTCAGCTAGTTTAGTCAGCTGTCTAGCTATCAGGCTATGTAGATAGCTAGCATATGTCAGCTTCTTAGCCAGCAGGATAGTTGTTCAAGTCAGCTAGTTAAGTCATTTGGCTAACCTGCTGGCTAAGTAGGTACCTAGCAAGTTAAGAGAGGTGGCTAGCAAGCTTCCTAGCTTAAGTCAGCTAGGTTAGTCAGCTGGCAAACCAGCTGGCTAGATATGCAGTCTGCTAGTTAAGTCAGTTGGAAACCAGCTGGCTAGCAAGTAAAGTCAGCTTGTTAATTAAGCTGGCAACCAGCTGTCTAGCCAGTTAATTCAGCTCATTAAGACAGTTGGCTAATCAGCTTGTCAGCTAGT
>NW_007157974.1:0-343 GCF_000164805.1 Carlito syrichta | reverse complement strand
CTGGCTAGCTAGCTAGCGGGTTGGCAAGCTGGCTAGCCAGCTGGTTTAAAGAGCCAGCCGTCTGGCTGTACAGTGGTATAGCCAGCCAGCTTAACTAGACAGCCAACCTGCTGGTCGGCTGGATGGCCAGCCAGCTTTACTATCTGGCTACCTACATTAGCAGCCTGCTAACCAGCCGGCATAACTTACCAGTCACCTAGCTAGCCAGCCGGGTAATCAGCTGGCTTAACTAGTCAGCTAGTTAGCCAGACGACTAACCACCTCACTTAACTAGCTGAATTAGCTAAATAGCCAGCCGGCTAGCCAACTGATTTAATTAGCTAGCTACCTACCTAGACAGGTG
>NW_007157973.1:0-4257 GCF_000164805.1 Carlito syrichta | reverse complement strand
TTATGACCTGTAGGTTTTGGGTTTTGTTCAGGAATTGAAGGACAGTTCCGATTTCCATGAGGGTATTTCCTTCATTTTCTAAGGTACTTATGGTTTGAGGTTTTACATTTAGGTCTCTGATCAATTTGGAGTTAACCTTTGTGCATGGGGATAGATAGGGGTCCTGTTTCAATCTTCTGCATGTGGTGAGGCAGTTTTCCCAGCACCATTTACTGAATAGGTTCTCCTCTCCCCAGTGGTAGGTGTTGGAGGGTTTGTTGAAGATGAGTTGGTTGAGAAATTGAGGTTTTGCTTCTGGAATCTCAATTCTATTCCATTGATCCACATGCCTATTCCTATACCAATACAAAGCTGTTTTGATGATTGTAGTTTTATAGTAGAGTTTGAAGTCTGGTAATGTGATACTACCTGCTTCGTTTTTTGTTTTTTTTTTTGCTAAGAAGTGTTCTGGCTATTCTTGGATGTTTGTGTTTCCATATGAATTCCTGTGTTGTTTTTTCTAGGTTTGAGAAGAATGTTGCTGGTAATTTGATGGGTATTGCATTGAATTTGTAGATTGCCTTAGGTAAGATGGACAGACATCTTCACAATGTTGATTCTTCCAATCCATGAGCATGGGATATTTTTTCACTTGTTTGTGTCATCTTTGATTTCTTTGAGCAGTGTTTTGTAGTTTTCATTGTAAAGGTCTTTCACATCTCTGGTTAGGAAGATACCAAGGTATTTCATTTTTTTGTGTATTACGGATGGAATTCTGTCTTTTATTTGGGTTTCTGTTTGTTTATTATTGGTGTAAATAAATGCGATTGTCTTTTGCACATTTATTTTGTATCCTGAGACTTTGCCAAAGGCCTTTATCAGTGTAAGGAGGTTTTTGACAGATTCTCTTGGTTTTTCAAGGTACACAATCATATCATCTGCAAAGAGAGATAATTTGACTTCCTCTTTTCCTATTTGGATACCCTGATTGCCTTCTCTTCTCTGATTGCTCGAGCCAGGACTTCCAATACTATGTTGAACAGGAGGGGTGAGAGTGGGCATCCTTGTCTTGTTCCAGTTTTCAGGGGAAATGGTTCCAATTTTTGTCTGTTTAGGAGTATGCTGGCTGTGGGTTTCTCATAGATGGCTTTTACTATTTTGAGGTATGCTCTCTGAATACCTAAATGTTCAAGGGTTTTAATCAAAAAGGGGTGCTGGATTTTATCAAAAGCTTTTTCTGCATCTAATGATATAATCATGTGGGGTTTTTTTTTTGACATCTGTTGATGTATTTAATTACATTTATGGTTTTACGAATGTTGAACCAGTCTTGCATCCCAGGAATGAAGCCTACTTGGTCATGATGGATGATTTTTGAGATGTATTGTTGAATCCGGTTCGCTAGGTTCTTGTTGAGAATTTTAGCAGCTATGTTCATCAAAGATATTGGCCTGTAGTTCTGTTTCTTTGTTGGATCTTTACCTGGCTTGGGTATCAATGTGATGTTGGCTTCGTCAAATGATTTGGGGAGAGTTCCATCTTTTTCAATAGCCTGGAATACCTTCAGTAGGATTGGTATCAGCTCCTCCTTAAATGTCTTGTAGAATTCTGCTGGAAAGCCATCTGGACCAGGGCTTGTTTTTGTAGGTAGTTTTTTTATTACGTAGTCAATTTCTTTGATTGTTATTGATCTATTTAGGGTCTCAATATCTTCGGGTTCCCACCTAGGTAGGTTGTGTGATGTCAGAAAGTCCTCTATTTCCTTAAGGTTTTCAAGTTTGTTTCCATACAAGTGTACATAGTAGTCTCTAATGATCATTTGTATTTTTTCAGGGTCAGATGTGACTTCATCTTTTGTGTTTCTGATTGTGCTTATTTGGGTTTTTTCTCATTTTTTCTTGATCAGTCTAGCTAGGGGACCATCAATCTTGTTTATCCTTTCGAAGAACCAGCTTTTTGTTTCATTGATTTTTTGTATTATCTTTTTGTCTTCTATGTCCTGGATTGGGGCTTTTATTTTGTTGATCTGTATTCTTCTGCTGAAATTGGGTTTTGTGGTCTTGCTTTTCCAGCTTCCTTTGTTAGGCTGTTAGTTTGTGTTCCTTCCATTTTCTTCATGTGTGTTTGTAGGGATATAAATTCCTCTCTTACTACAGCTTTTAAGGCATCTCAGAGATTTTGGTAGCATGTTTCTTCATTTTCATTTGTTTCCAGGTGTCTTTTGATCCCTGTTTTGATTTCATCAATGACCCAGGAGTTGTTTAGCATCATGCTGTTTAGTGTCCATGCCTTTGTGGGTTTTGGGGGGAACTTGTTGGTGTCGATGTTTATTTTTATTCCACTGTGGTCCGAGAAGGTGCATGGTAGAATTTCGGTCATTTTTAATTTGATTAGGCTTGATTTATGGCCAATTATGTGGTCGATCTTAGAATAGGTTCCATGCGGTGATGAGTAGAATGTGTATTCTGTGGTCTTTGGATGGAGTGTTCTGTAGGTATCAATTAAGTCCATTTGGTCCAGAGTCCCACTGAGGTTCCTGATCTCCTTGCTTATTTTTTGTCCTGATGATCTGTCTAGGGTTGTTGGTTGGGTATTAAAGTCCCCAGTTATGATGGTGTTAGAGTCAATATCTTTCTTTAGTTTTCCTAGATGTTGCTTTATGAAAATTGGTGCACCTATGTTGGGTGCATATATATTTAGGATAGATATTTCCTGTTGATGGAGTGAACCTTTTATCATTACATAGTGGCCCTCTGTGTCTTTTTTAATTTTTGATTGCTTAAATGGTATTTGTCTGAAATTAGGATTGCATCTCCTCCTTTTTTAATGTTCCATTTGCGTGAAAGTTTGTTTCTCATCCTCTTACTTTGAGTCTGTGTATGTCCTTTCTAGTGAGATGAGTCTCTTGAAGGCAGTATATTTTTGCCTGGTGATATTTTATCCATTTTGCCATTCTATGTCTTTTCAGTGGTGCATTTAGGCAGTTCACATTCAGGCTAATTATTGAAATGTGAGAGGTCATCCCTATCATAGAGTTCTTATAGAGTTGTTGTTCTTCCACTTGGTTCTTTTTTATCTTTCTTTTGGTTTGGGAGTTTGTTCATGTATATTTTATTCTTTTCCCTGTACTCTTGTGAAGAACGTTTTTCTTTTTTCCTTTTCTTCTGTGTTTAGTACTTTCTTAAATGTTTCATGTAGAGGTGGTTTAGTGGCAGCATAAGTTCTTAGGGATTGGATATCTGGGAAAGATTTCAATTCTCCCTCACTGATGAAGCTTAGCTTGGCTAGGTAAGTTATTCTTGGTTTGTTTATCTTTTAGGACTTTGAAGATAGGGCTCCAAGTTCTCCTAGCCTGTATGGTTTCTGTAGATATATCTGCTGCTATTCTGATTGGTTTTCCATAGTAGGTGATCTGGCCTTTTTCTCTTGCTGCCTTTAGGATTTTTTCTTTTATGCCTACTTTGTTTAGGTGAATTATTATGTGTCTAGGAGTTGGTCTTCTCATTTGTTGTCTTGCAGGGGTTCTCTGAATATTTTGTGTTTGAATTTTTGCATCACTGATTAGATAAGGGAAGTTTTCTTGAATGATCTCATGGAAAATTTATTCTAGTGTGGTTTCTGTCTCTCTTTCTGCCTCAGGTATGCCAATTACTCTTAGGTTTGGTCTCTTGTAGTAATCGCTCATCTCTTGAAGGTTTTGTTCTGTCTTTTTGAGCTTGTTTTCTGTGTTTTTAAGAGTTTGGGTTAGTTCTATATTTTGGTCCTCAAGCTCTGAGATTCTTTCTTCTGCTTGAGTAATTCTGCTTTCCATGCTTATCAGTTTGTTATTTATTTCATTCACAGTATTTTTATTACTGTTATCTCAGATATCAGCTCCTTCCTAGTTTCTTCTTGTGTCTCCTCAATTCTTTCTAATCTCTCCATTATTGTCTTGATATCAACGTTTGTAGTTTGAAACCCTTCATTCTGGGGGCTCTTCATTGTTTGCATTCCGAAGTCAGTTTTCTCAGTGTCTGCCCTCCCAGGGATGTGCGAGAGACCTATACTCTTCTTTTGGTTTTTCTTCATTTTTGTAGATTTTTCTATCTCTCCCCCTTTCCCTCCCCTTCTTTAATTCTGTTTTGGGGGGAAGGTGGGGTTGCTTTAATTTCTCTTCTGCTATATCCTGTTCTTCCTTATGAGGGTCTTCTGTCTTTGTTCACTTTTGAGGTTGGAGTGTAGGCTGCAATATGTACTTTTTGCAGTTTTGAGGTTTAATTGAGAGGGAAGCTGTGGTTC
>NW_007157972.1:0-997 GCF_000164805.1 Carlito syrichta | reverse complement strand
TATTGCATTGAATTGTAGATTGCCTTAGGTAAGATGGACAGACATCTTCACAATGTTGATTCTTCCAATCCATGAGCATGGGATATTTTTTCACTTGTTTGTGTCATCTTTGATTTCTTTGAGCAGTGTTTTGTAGTTTTCATTGTAAAGGTCTTTCACATCTCTGGTTAGGAAGATACCAAGGTATTTCATTTTTTGTGTATTACGGATGGAATTCTGTCTTTTATTTGGGTTTCTGTTTGTTTATTATTGGTGTAAATAAATGCGATTGTCTTTTGCACATTTATTTTGTATCCTGAGACTTTGCCAAAGGCCTTTATCAGTGTAAGGAGGTTTTTGACAGATTCTCTTGGTTTTTCAAGGTACACAATCATATCATCTGCAAAGAGAGATAATTTGACTTCCTCTTTTCCTATTTGGATACCCTGATTGCCTTCTCTTCTCTGATTGCTCGAGCCAGGACTTCCAATACTATGTTGAACAGGAGGGGTGAGAGTGGGCATCCTTGTCTTGTTCCAGTTTTCAGGGGAAATGGTTCCAATTTTTGTCTGTTTAGGAGTATGCTGGCTGTGGGTTTCTCATAGATGGCTTTTACTATTTTGAGGTATGCTCTCTGAATACCTAAATGTTCAAGGGTTTTAATCAAAAAGGGGTGCTGGATTTTATCAAAAGCTTTTTCTGCATCTAATGATATAATCATGTGGGGTTTTTTTTTTGACATCTGTTGATGTATTTAATTACATTTATGGTTTTACGAATGTTGAACCAGTCTTGCATCCCAGGAATGAAGCCTACTTGGTCATGATGGATGATTTTTGAGATGTATTGTTGAATCCGGTTCGCTAGGTTCTTGTTGAGAATTTTAGCAGCTATGTTCATCAAAGATATTGGCCTGTAGTTCTGTTTCTTTGTTGGATCTTTACCTGGCTTGGGTATCAATGTGATGTTGGCTTCGTCAAATGATTTGGGGAGAGTTCCATCTTTTTCAATAGCCTGG
>NW_007157971.1:0-1593 GCF_000164805.1 Carlito syrichta | reverse complement strand
TACGTAGTCAATTTCTTTGATTGTTATTGGTCTATTTAGGGTCTCAATTTCTTCTTGTTCCAACCTAGGTAGGTTGTGTGATGTCAGAAAGTCCTTTATTTCCTTATGGTTTTCAAGTTTGTTTCCATACAAGTGTACGTAGTAGTCTCTAATGATCTTTTGTATTTCTTCAGGGTCAGATGTGACTTCATCTTTTGTGTTTCTGATTATGCTTATTTGGTTTTTTTCTCGTTTTTTCTTGGTCAGTCTAGCTAGGGGACCATCAATCTTGTTTACCCTTTCGAAGAACCAGCTTTTTGTTTCATTGATTTTTTGTATTATCTTTTTGTCTTCTATGTCCTGGATTTGGGCTTTTATTTTGGTGATCTGGATTCTTCTGCTGAAATTAGGGTTTTTGTGGTCTTGCTTTTCCAGCTTCTTTAGGTGGCTTGTTAGGTTGTCAATTTCTGTTCCTTCCATTTTCCTCATGTGTGTTTGTAGGGATATAAATTCCCCTCTTATTACAGCTTTTAAGGCATCCCAGAGATTTTGGTAAGATGTTTCTTTATTTTCATTTGTTTCCAGGTATCTTTTGATCTCTATTTTGATGTCATCATTGACCCAGGAGTTATTTAGCATCATGCTGTTTAGTGTCCATGTCTTTGTGGGTTTTGGGGGGACTTTGTTGGTGTCAATGTTTATTTTTATTCCACTGTGGTCCGAAAAGGTGCATGGCAGAATTTCAGTCCTTTTAACTTTGCTTATACTTGATTTGTGTCCAATTATGTGGTCGATCTTAGAATATGTTCCATGTGGTGATGAGTAGAATGTGTATTCTGTGGTCTTTGGATGGAGTGTTCTGTAGGTATCAATTAAGTCCATTTGGTCCAAAGTTACATTGAGGTCCGGATCTCCTTGCTGATTTTTTGTCTGATGATCTGTCTAGGATTGTGAGTGGGGTATTGAAGTCCCCAGTTATGATAGTGTTAGGGCCAATATCTTTCTTTAGTTTTCCAAGAAGCTGCTTTATGAAAGTTGGCGCACCTATGTTGGGTGCATATATATTTAGAATAGATATTTCTTGTTGATGGATTGAGCCTTTTATCATTATGTAGTGGCCTTCTGTATCTTTTTTGATTTTTAAATAGATTGTTTAAGGAGATAAAAAACAATATTACAGTACTATAATAATAAATACAGTAAGTGCTGTAAATTTAGATATAAATGTTTTACAAAACAGTGAAAATAAAGGTCAAAACAATTTTATTTGCAGGTAAAAGTCCAATGATATTAGAGTTCAAAGGAATTAAATTTGAAAAATCAAATTTCTGGCTGCCTTCATTATTTCCTTTCCAAGTTCATATTCAGCTTAACCTCAGCCAGAAGGATTATTCATGCTTGGATGGAGTTAGGATTCCTTCAGTAGCTGAAGACCAGGCAGGTTTCCACAGGAATGGCTAAGTCCTTTAGAACCTGAGAAACTTTATTTGTTCAATACAAAACTCTTCTAAACCTCCCTTTTGAGAAATCCAAAGACATAACAGGACATAATGATCATCACAGTATTGGCCCATACTTAAGAAATCTTGAAAATGATTCAACTCCCAGCCTCTG
>NW_007157970.1:0-697 GCF_000164805.1 Carlito syrichta | reverse complement strand
TAAAAGTGGTAAATGATGTTGGGAACTCTAAGTTCGTTAGGTTTCTCAGAACAACTAAGGCCAGATTCCAGGACAAAAAGAATTTCTTGCCATATTTGGATGTAACTCTGGTCTTAAGGTGAACCCTGTAATCCTTCCCCTTCCCTGTCTCTTTATACTTTGATAAAGAACAAGGGTTTTGCACTTTCCAAATGTTTACTACGTACTCTTAATGGCAACCAGGTGTCTGGAATCCACGAAACTAAGAAACTTCTGGGCATCTGTCTTTTGATATACTGAATTTGGAATCCAAATCGACAGGAAAATTCAGGGCATCTAACTGAGAATTAAAAGGAAATCCGGTTCTAGGAGTTCTCATTTTCCGGAATCTACAGGTCCTCTTGAAAAGGTTGAATCAGCAATCTGGGCTTCTGGGGCCCTACATTTTCAGAGCTACTTGCTCCGTGGATACGCTAAATCTGTCTTTACAGATCTTCAGGATCTTTTTGGTCCTTTTATTAGTTGTAATCAAGGATTTGGCTCTAGAAATACTTTTCTTTCCTGTTACCTTCTACGACCATAATCATATTCCCCAGAATCAAAAGGAATATTGGTACAAATTTCCTCCATTCAGGTGACCTCAAAGTACAGAAAATTCTTGTGGGTGGGCAGGTAGGAATTGGTTTTTTGGGTTTGAATATTTCACATTTTAGGGAGG
>NW_007157969.1:0-634 GCF_000164805.1 Carlito syrichta | reverse complement strand
GCCTCTTTAAGATGTTGAGAAGTAATTGTGTTTGAACTTTTGAGATGTTGTAGTGCCTCTAAAAAAAGAAGTTGAGAAGTTGTCGTGTCTCTTTAAGAGTATTTCAGAATTTGAGAAGTTGTTGTGCCTCTTTAAAAGAAGTAATTATGGGCCATTCAGGTTCTAAGGAAAGGAAAGCATATTTGAGAATAATAGAAAAAACCTTGCAACACAAAGGTATTAAGGTTAGTAAAGATAAGCTTAATTCACTCTTAGATTTTGTGCAGAAAGTAAGTCCTTGGTTTCCTGACGAGGGAAGCTTGGATTTGGAAACTTGGGATCAGGTTAAAAAAAATATTTTAAAATGGTATTCTACTAGTGGAGGGACTCAGATACCTGAGGATGCTTATTCTTTGTGGAATGTTTTGAGACAGGCGCTTATGAGTACTCCTTGCTATGGTACCTTTTCCCAACCTGAGCCAACTACCACCCCATTGCTTAGTAGAATATCCTCTCAAGCCTCTAAAATTATATTAACCCAGGAAGAGGAACGGTCTGAGTCTGAGGAGGAGGAAAAGAAGGGGGAGCCCCCTGTTCATGATATTGAGGATCAATTGTCCTCAGAAGATGAGGCAGATTTAAATGAGGAAGCTGT
>NW_007157968.1:0-578 GCF_000164805.1 Carlito syrichta | reverse complement strand
ACACACACACACACACACACACACACACAAAACAATCATGTGACCCAGGAATCCCATTATCCCACGACTGAATATATAGTGAAAAGGAAGGAAATCAGTATGGCAAAGAAATACCTGCACTCCAATGTTTTTCACAGCACTATTCATAATAGCCAAGATATGGAATCAAATCTAATGTCTATCGATGGAATAAAGAAAATGTGGTATATATACACAATGGAATATTATTTAGCCATAAAACAATAAAATTTGTTATTTGCAAAATCATAGATGGAACTTGAGGAAATGATGTTAGGCGAAATAAGTAAGGTACAAAAAGTTAAATAGTTCATGTTCTTACTTCCATGTTGGAATAAAAAAAAAATTATCTCAGGGAGGTGTAGAGTAGATTGGTGGCTATCAGAGGCTGGGAAATGGAGAGGGGGAGGGAGAATGAAGACAGGTTGGTTAATGGTTGTAAAAATACAGTTAGATAGAAAGAATAAGTTTTAATGTTTGATAGCACAATGGGGATACTAGAGTTAACAACAGTGTATTTTATATTTCAAAATTGCTAAAAGAAAAGAGTAGAAATATTC
>NW_007157967.1:0-320 GCF_000164805.1 Carlito syrichta | reverse complement strand
TCCATCTGGCTAGCCAGGTGTCTTAATTAACTAGCTACCTAGGTATCCAACAGCCTAGCTAGCTGATTTAGGTAGTTGAAATAACAAAGAAGCCAGTTGGCTAGCCAGCAGATTTAACTAGCTAGCTACCTGGCTAGCGAGGTGGATAGTCAGTTGACTTATCTTGCTGACATAATTAAATAGTATGATGACTAGCCAGCTGACTTAACCAGCTACCTACCTACATAACGCACTGGCTTCCCAGCTGAATTAACTACCTGCCTACCTAGCTAACCTGCTGGCCAGTGTGCTGACTTAACTAAGTTACTTAACTAGGTATC
>NW_007157966.1:0-1008 GCF_000164805.1 Carlito syrichta | reverse complement strand
CTGATTTAGGTAGTTGAAATAACAAAGTAGCCAGTTGGCTAGCCAGCAGATTTAACTAGCTAGCTACCTGGCTAGTGAGGTGGATAGTCAGTTGACTTATCTTGCTGACATAATTAGATAGTCTGATGACTAGCCAGCTGACTTAACCAGCTACCTACCTACATAACGCACTGGTTTCCCAGCTGAATTAACTACCTGCCTACATAGCTAACCTGCTGACCAGCGTGCTGACTTAACTAAGTTACTTAACTAGGTATCCAGCTGGCTAGCCAGCTGACTTAACTAGATAGCTACCCTGCTAGGCAGCTGGCTAGGCAGCTGGCTAGCCAGTTGACTTAACTAACTGACAACTAGCTAGTCAGCTGACTTATCTGGATTCCTTAACTAACTAGCTACCTAGCTAGCCAGTTGACTTAACTAGCTGATTTAACTAACTAGCTACCTAACTAACCAGCTGCCTATCCAGCTGAATTAACTAGGTGACTTAACCAGCTAGCCAGCTAGCTGGCCAGCTGTCTTAACTAGCTAGCCAGCTGAATGACCAGCTGAATTAACTAGCAGTCTTTACCAGCTAGCCAGCTGGCTAGCCAGCTGACTTAACTAGCTAGCTATCTAGATAGCCAGCTGGGAAGCAAACTGAATTAACAAGCTGACTTAAATAGCTATCCCGCTTGTTAGCCAACTGACTTAACTAGCTTGTTACCTAGCTAGCCAGCAGACTAGTCACCTGTCTAAACTAGTTGACATAACCAGCTAGTCAGCTATCCAGCCAGCTGACTTAGCTAGATGACTTAACTAGTGAGTAGGTTGCCTACCCAGCTGACTTAACCTGCACTCTACCTAGCTACCTATCTGGCTAGCCAGCTGAGTTACCTAGCTGACTTAATTAACTTGCCAGGTGGCTATTCAATTGACTTAAGTAGCTCGCTACCTAGCTAGACAGCTGATGAGCCAGTTGTCTTTACTAGCTGACATAAATAGCTGGCCTGCTTACTAGTCAGCTGAAAT
>NW_007157965.1:0-781 GCF_000164805.1 Carlito syrichta | reverse complement strand
TATCTTTACTAAATAAAAATAAAAACTGCATACCAAATTGGTGAGATCCTGCTAAAGCAATGCCTGAATGAAAATGTATGTATTTTGTTGCATATATTTAAAACAAAAAAAAACAAAGCCCAACATTGTGTTGTGAGCCTATAATCCCAGTCACTCAGGAGGCTGAGGTAGCTGCATTGCTTGAGTTTGAGGTCAACCTGAATGACATAATAAAAATAAAGAAGGAGAAACAAAACAACAGATGTAAGCCTCTACCTTAAAAAGCTAAAAAGAAGTAAACATTAAGCCCTAATTGAATAGAAAATATGAAATATTAAAGACAAGATTGAAAACTTTGAAATAAAACCTGGTTCTTTGAAAACATCATTACAGTTGATAAATCTCTAGATAGACTGATCATAAGTACAAACTGAAAGAAGGCACAAATTGCTAATAATTGGGATAAAATAGGGAAAGTCACTATAAATTCTACAGACAATAAGTAAATAGTAAGTATATTGTAAACAACTTGATACCAATAATTTAATAACATAAATATAATGAATGTTTACTCAAGAAGAAATAGATAACATGACTAGCACTATATCTACTAAAGAAATAGAATTTACAGTAGAAAAAGTACTTTTTGGAAAGGAAAATCCTGACCAAGATGACTTCAATGGCAAATTCTACCAAATTATTTTTTAAAAGAAACAATGCCAGCTCTATACAAACACTTTTAGAATATAGAAGAGGAAGTAAGACATTCTGACTCATTTTATGAGGCAAGCGTTACCATGAA
>NW_007157964.1:0-792 GCF_000164805.1 Carlito syrichta | reverse complement strand
TTTGTTGCATATATTTAAAACAAAAAAAACAAAGCCCAACATTGTGTGTGAGCTATAATCCCAGTCACTCAGGAGGCTGAGGTAGCTGCATTGCTTGAGTTTGAGGTCAACCTGAATGACATAATAAAAATAAAGAAGGAGAAACAAAACAACAGATGTAAGCCTCTACCTTAAAAAGCTAAAAAGAAGTAAACATTAAGCCCTAATTGAATAGAAAATATGAAATATTAAAGACAAGATTGAAAACTTTGAAATAAAACCTGGTTCTTTGAAAACATCATTACAGTTGATAAATCTCTAGATAGACTGATCATAAGTACAAACTGAAAGAAGGCACAAATTGCTAATAATTGGGATAAAATAGGGAAAGTCACTATAAATTCTACAGACAATAAGTAAATAGTAAGTATATTGTAAACAACTTGATACCAATAATTTAATAACATAAATATAATGAATGTTTACTCAAGAAGAAATAGATAACATGACTAGCACTATATCTACTAAAGAAATAGAATTTACAGTAGAAAAAGTACTTTTTGGAAAGGAAAATCCTGACCAAGATGACTTCAATGGCAAATTCTACCAAATTATTTTTTAAAAGAAACAATGCCAGCTCTATACAAACACTTTTAGAATATAGAAGAGGAAGTAAGACATTCTGACTCATTTTATGAGGCAAGCGTTACCATGAAACAGAAATCAAAAGATAGTATAAAAACTAAATATGTAGATAAATAATCCTTTAAGACACAGAGATAAAAATTCTTGATAAAAATGCTGATGATGTTG
>NW_007157963.1:0-383 GCF_000164805.1 Carlito syrichta | reverse complement strand
TAATAGCCAAGATATGGAATCAAATCTAATGTCTATCGATGGAATAAAGAAAATGTGGTAATATACACAATGGAATATTATTTAGCCATAAAACAATAAAATTTGTTATTTGCAAAATCATAGATGGAACTTGAGGAAATGATGTTTGGTGAAATAAGCCAGGTACAAAAAGTTAAATAGTGCATGTTCTTACTTCCATGTTGGAGTTTTAAAAAAATGATCTCAGGGATGTGTAGAGTAGCTTGGTGGTTATCAGAGGCTGGGAAATGGAGAGGAGGAAGGAGAATGAAGACAGGTTGGTTAATGGTTGTAAAAATACAGTTAGATAGAAAGAATAAGTTTTAATGTTTGATAGCACAATGGGGATACTAGAGTTAACAACA
>NW_007157962.1:0-384 GCF_000164805.1 Carlito syrichta | reverse complement strand
ATCGGCTCACTCGCCAGTCAACTAAATTCGCTGACCTGTCAGCTCACTCACTGGCCAACTCGCTAAGTCAGCTCACCAGTTGGCTCACTCACAGGCCGACTAGTTAAGTCAGCTGACAAGTCGGCTCAATCACCAGCCCAGTAAAGTCAAATGACCAGTCAGCTCACTCGCCTGCTGACTTGTTAAGTCAGCTCACCTATCGGCTCACTCACTGGCCGACTGGTTAAGGCAGCTAACCGGTAGGCTGACTAGCCAGCCAAATAGTTAAGTCAGCTAACGAATCAGCCGACTAGTCGGCCAAATTGTCAGCTGAAAGTTAGCTCTGTTAACTAATCAGCTGTCTAGTTAGGCCAGCTAACTAGCCAGTGAACTTGTCGGCTGACT
>NW_007157961.1:0-336 GCF_000164805.1 Carlito syrichta | reverse complement strand
AGCCATCTGGATAGCCAGTTTTCTGAAGTAGCTGACTTTATTAGCTAACCAGACAGCTAGCCAACTGACTTAACTAGGTCACTAACTAGCTAGCCAGCTGGCAAGCCAGCTGATGTAACTACCTGTTTTAACTAGCTGGCCTGCTTTCTAGCCAGTTGTATTAACAACCTTGCTGCATAGCTATCCAGCTGGCTATCCAGCTGAATTTACTAGGTGACTTATCTTGCTACCAAGCTGTCTAGTGAGCTGATATTACTGGCAAGCTACCTACCTAGCCAGCTGTCTAGTCAGGTGACATAACGAGCTGAATTAACTATATAGCCAGCTGACTAGCCA
>NW_007157960.1:0-339 GCF_000164805.1 Carlito syrichta | reverse complement strand
TTAACTAGCTAGCCATCTGGCTAGGCAGCTACCTTAACTAGCCAGCTACACTGCTAGGCAGATGGCTAGCCAGCTGACTTAACGGTCGGACTTAACTAGCTAGCCAGCTGCCTTATCTAGCTGACTTAACTAGCTAGCTACCTAGCTAGACAGCTGACTTAACTAGATGATTTAACTATCTAGATATAAAGCTGGAAACCTGGCTGGTCAGATGATTTAACTAGCTGACTTAACCTGCTAGTCAGCTGCCTGACCAGCTGACTTAACTAGATAGCCAGATGACTGGCCAGCTGTATTAACTAGCTGTCTTAACAAGCTAGCGAGCTGGCTAGCCAGCTG
>NW_007157959.1:0-403 GCF_000164805.1 Carlito syrichta | reverse complement strand
TAACTAGCTGTCTTAACAAGCTAGCGAGCTGGCTAGCCAGTTGACTTAGCTTACTAGCTACCTAGCTAGCCAGCTGGGAAACCAACTTAATTATCTAGCTTACTTAACTCGCTATCCCAGTTGCTAGCCAGCTGACTTAACAAGCTTGCTACCTAGCTAGTCTGTTGGCCGGCAGCTTACTTAACTAGTTGACAACCATCTAGCCAGCTCGCCAGCCAGCTGACTAAACTAGATGACTTAACTAGTGAGCCAACTGGCTGGCCAGCTGACTTAACTAGCTCTCTACCTAGCTAGCTAACTGGCTAACCAGCTGAATTAACTAGCTGACTTATTTAGCTAGCCAGCTGACTTGCCAACTAATTAACTATCTCACTGCATTGCTAGTCTGCTGTAAAGGCACCTG
>NW_007157958.1:0-462 GCF_000164805.1 Carlito syrichta | reverse complement strand
TAGGTTGGTGACTTAATTTGTCTGATGATTTGGCCGACTACTTATATGGTTTAACACATTCTCTACTACTCGGCCAGCTTGTTAACTGGCTTAGCAAGTTGGACAATCAGTTGGACGACTAGTTAGCAGGCTTAATTAGTTGTACTGACAAGTTGACCCACAAGTTAGCTCAGTTAACTGTTTGGTTGGCTAGTTGGCTGAACTAACTTGTTGGCCGACTAGTTGGCCGACTAGTTCGCTGACCTAAATAGACTACCCACAAGTTAGCAGACCTAACTTGTCAGCTGACAAGTTGGCCGACTATTTGACCAATTGATTAGCTGACTTAAACAGTTAGCCAGCTAGTCGACTGACTGGTTACCTTACTTAACTAGTAGGCCAGTGAGTGATCTCACAGGTGAACTGACTTAAGTAGTTGGCCGGCAAGTGAACCGACTGGTCAGCTGACTTAACTATTTGGCC
>NW_007157957.1:0-738 GCF_000164805.1 Carlito syrichta | reverse complement strand
GACAATTGACTATCTAGCTGATATAACTATCTATGTACCTACATTGCCAGTTTGCTTGCCAGCTCTCTTAAATAACTGAATTAACCAGCTAGCCCGCTGGCTAGCCAACCTACTTAACTGGCTCACTACCTAGCTAGCCAGCTGTCTAGTCAGCTGACTTAACTAGCAGAATTAACAAGCTAACTAACTAGCTAGCCAGCTGACTAAAATAGATAACTAACTAGCTAGCTACCTAGCTAGCCAGCTGACTTAATAGTTAGCTAACTATGTAGCTACCTACCTAACAAGCTGACTTTAATAGTTAGCTGCCTAGCTAGCCAGCAGACTTAACCAGATGGCTACATAGTTAACTTAATCGTTATCTAACATTCTAGCTAGCTGACTTAATAATCTGGTTTAACTCATTATATAATGAGCTAGCTAGCTGGCTCAACCAGCTGACTTAACTCGTTAGCTAACTAGCTAGCTAGCTGACTAATCCAACTGACTTAACTGGTTCGCTAACTAGCTAGCTAGCCTACTCAAACAGCTGACTCAACTCGTTTGCTAACTAGCTAGCCTGCTGACTCAACCAGCTGACTTAACCCCTTAGTTAACTAGCTAACTACCTGACTCAACCTGCTGACTTAACCCATTAGCTAACTACCTAGCTAGCTATCTTAAACAGTTGACTAAATTAGGCAGCTGACTTAACTAGCTTTCTTAGCTAGCTGACACCTACTTAGCTAGTTGACTTAA
>NW_007157956.1:0-877 GCF_000164805.1 Carlito syrichta | reverse complement strand
TATGTCAGCTAATTAAGTCAGCGGACTATCCAGGTGGCTGGAGAGGTAGAGAGCTAGTTATGTCAGCTGTCTAGCAAGCTGGATTACTAGTTAATTCAGCTCCTTTAGTCACCTGACTGGCCAACTACCTAGGTCTTTACTCAACTAGTTAGTCAGCTGGCTAACCAGTACGCTACCTAGTTAAGTCACCTCATTGAGTCAGTTGGCTAGCCAGCTTGTTAGCTCATTAAAAAGCTATTAAGTCATTTGGCTAGACAGCTGGCTAGCTAATTATTTCAGCTACTTAAGACAGCTGGCTAGCAAGGTAGCTAGCTAGTTAAGTCAGCAAGTTATGTCAGATAGCTGGTTAGTTAAGTTAGCTGCATAAGTCAGCTAGCTAGGTAGATAGCTAGCTAGGTCTCTAGCTAGTTATTTCAGCTAGTAAAGTCAACTGGCTATCTAGTTAAGTCAGCTAGTTAAGTCAGCTTGCTAGCCAGCTGCCTAGCTGGGTAGCTAACTCATTAAGTCAGCTGGCTAACCAGCTGGCTAGCTGGTTAGGTCACCTAGTTAAGTCAGCTCTCTAACCAACTGGATACCTAGGTAGCTAGATAGTTAAATCAGCTGGCAAGCATGGGGATACGTATGTAGTTAGTTAGTTATGTCAGATGGCTTGACACCTGGTTAGCTAGTGATGTCTACTACTTAAATCAGCTGGTTAGACTGCTGGCTAACCAGTTCAGTCAACTAGTTGAGAGAGCAGTCTAGCCAGCTGGCTAGCTGTTTAATCCTGCTAGTTAATTCAGTGAATATCCATTGGCTAGCTAGGTAGCTAGCTAGTTAAGTCAGCTTGCTAGCACTGGCCAGCTGTTTAAGTCAGCTACAAATTCAGCTGGCTAGC
>NW_007157955.1:0-982 GCF_000164805.1 Carlito syrichta | reverse complement strand
GGTAGCTAGCTAGTTAAGTCAGCAAGTTATGTCAGATGGCTGGTTAGTTAAGTTAGCTGCATAAGTCAGCTAGCTAGGTAGATAGCTAGCTAGGTCTCTAGCTATTTATTTCAGCTAGTAAAGTCAACTGGCTATCTAGTTAAGTTAGCTAGTTAAGTCAGCTTGCTAGACAGCTGCCTAGCTGGGTAGCTAACTCATTAAGTCAGCTGGCTAACCAACTGGCTAGCTGGTTAGGTCACCTAGTTAAGTCAGCTCTCTAGCCAACTGGATACCTAGGTAGCTAGATAGTTAAATCAGCTGGCAAGCATGGGGATACGTATGTAGTTAGTTAGTTATGTCAGATGGCTTGACACCTGGTTAGCTAGTGATGTCTACTACTTAAATCAGCTGGTTAGACTGCTTGCTAACCAGTTCAGTCAACTAGTTGAGAGAGCAGTCTAGCCAGCTGGCTAGCTGTTTAATCCTGCTAGTTAATTCAAGTGAATATCCATTGGCTAGCTAGGTAGCTAGCTAGTTAAGTCAGCTTGCTAGCCAACTGGCCAGCTGTTTAAGTCAGCTACAAAATTCAGCTGGCTAGCCACCTGGCTAGGTAGGTAGATAGCTAATCAAGTCAGCTGGCTTACCAACTGGCTAGCTAGTTAAGTTAGCGACTTAAATCAGTTTTTTTAGCCGGCTGTCTAGCTAGGTGGCTAGCAAGTTAAGCCAGCTGGCTAGCTGGATGGCTCACTAGTTAAGTCAGCTAGTTATGTCAGCTGGTTAGCCGGCTGGCTAGCTAGGTGTCTGGCAAGTTAAGTCAGCTGATTAGCAGGCTGGTCAGGTAGGTGGCCAGGTAGTTAAATCGGCTGGCTAGCTGGCTGACCAGCAGGGTGGCAGCCTAGTTAAGCTGGCTGGCTATTCAAATGTCCAGCCAGCTGGCTGGCTATTTAAACTGTCTGACAAGCCGCCTGGCCTGACGACTAGCTAGCTAGCTGGTTGCCTAGCC
>NW_007157954.1:0-565 GCF_000164805.1 Carlito syrichta | reverse complement strand
TCGCTGGTTAGCCGGCTGGCTAGCTAGGTGTCTGGCAAGTTAAGTCAGCTGATTAGCAGGCTGGTCAGGTAGGTGACCAGGTAGTTAAATCGGCTGGCTAGCTTGCTGACCAGCAGGGTGGCAGCCTAGTTAAGCTGGCTGGCTATTCAAATGTCCAGCCAGCTGGCTGGCTATTTAAACTGTCTGACAAGCCGCCTGGCCTGACGACTAGCTAGCTAGCTGGTTGCCTAGCCAGCTAGCCAGCCAGGTAGTTAACTATTTAAGACAGCTTGCTAAACATCTAGCCCAGGTACCTAGCTAATTATGTCAACTGGCTAGCCAGTTAGCGAGCCAACTACCTTCTCAGCTAGTTAAGTCAGCTAACTAGCCAGCTAGTAGTTAAGTCAACTAGGTAGTCTCCTAGCTAGTCAGGTAGCTAGTTAAGTCAGCTAGCCATCTAACTAGCAAGTTATCTAGCTAGATAAGTCAGCCGACCAGACAGCTAGTAAGCTTGTTTGCTAACTAGTTATTTCAGCTACTTAACCAGCTAGCTAGTGAGCTAGCTAGTTAAGTCAGCTAGCAAATC
>NW_007157953.1:0-957 GCF_000164805.1 Carlito syrichta | reverse complement strand
TTAATTCAGGTATTTAAGTTAGCTAGCTAACTAGCTAAGTTAGCCAGTTAAGTCAGCTAGGGAAATAGTTAAGTCAGCTGGTTAAGTCAGCTAGTTAAGTCAGCTTTTTAAATTAGTCAGCTGGTTAATACAGCTAGCTAGCTAGTGAGATAACAGGTTACATCAGCAGGTTGTGTCAGGTAGTTAGCTAGTTAACTAGTGGATAAAATCAGGAGGTTGAGTCAGCTAGCTGGCTAGTTTCCAAACGAGTTGACTCAGCTGGTTGAGTAGGCTAGCTAGCTAGTTATTTAATGAGTTAAGTCAGCTGGATGAGTCAGCTAGCTAGCTAGTTAGCTAACGAGTTAAGTCAGCTGGCTGTGTCAGCTAGCTAGCTTATTAGCTAACAATAAAGTCAGATGATTAAGTCACCAAGTTATCAAGTTAGATAACAAATAAGCTAACTAGTCAGCAAGTTGGTTAAGTCAGCTAGCTTGCTAGCCAGTTAACTGTTAAAGTCAGCTTGTTAGCTAGGTAGCTAGATAGGTAGCTAACAATTTAAGGCAGCTGGCTAACTAAGTAGCGAGCTAGTTAAGTCAGTTGGCTAGCTACTTAACAGAACTGGCAAATCAACTGGCAAGGTAGGTAACTAGATAGTTAAGTCAGTTATATAGCTACCTGGCTAGCTAGTGATGTCTGTGAGATAAATCAGCAGGTTAGCCAACTGGCTAGTTGGTTGTCAGCTAGTTTAGTCAGCTGTCTAGCCAGCAGGTTATTTAGGTTGCTAGCTGGATAAGTCAGCTTGCTAGCCAGAAGGCTAGCTGTTCAGTGCACCTAGTTAATTCTGCTGAATAGCCTGCTGCTTAGGTAGGTAGCTAGGTAGTTATGTGAGCTGGCTAGCCAGCTTGCTAGATTATCACCTAGGTAAGTCACGTGGCTAGCCATCTGGCTAGGTAGGTAGCCAGCTAGTTTAGTCTTCTG
>NW_007157952.1:0-599 GCF_000164805.1 Carlito syrichta | reverse complement strand
CATTCTCAGCAAAAGGACTGAGCTATTTCCTGGTGACCTAGAATTCCAGTTGTTTGGATATCAAGAGAAAGATTTCCATAAGGTTATTGGGGACTGGAATCTAAAGTTCCTGGTTCCCCTTAGCAAGACCTCCCCAAAATATGGAATCTTCTAAATCCAATGTCCCAATTCCAGCAGACCGACCACAAGAAATTTCTGTAGTTTGAGGTAACCAGAATTGTGGGATATTGTACCAATATGCCATTTGATTCCTGGGGAACCTGATTATGGTCCTAGATGTTCATAAGACACAAAAGGATATTTGTGCCAGATCCTCGATTACAACTATCAAGAGAATAGAAAGTTCCTGGAGATTTGTAACGACAGATTAAGGATATCTACGGAGCTAGTAGCTCTGACTAATGTAGGCAACCTGAAGCCCAGATTGCTGATTAAACCTTATCAAGAGGCCCTGTAGATTTGGCGAATGAGAACTGCTAGAACCAGATTTCCTTTTCGTTCTCAGCAAGATGCCCTGATTTTCCCTCGTGTTGTGGATCCAAACACTCTGTATACAAGTAGGCAGATGTTCAAAAATGTAGAGACCCTGAATCCCTGAT
>NW_007157951.1:0-1253 GCF_000164805.1 Carlito syrichta | reverse complement strand
AGATACATCCTAAATATGTGGGAATCCCAAATCTCATATTCTCAATGTGAAAACGAATGTCAAGCATTAGTTTCTGTATTACAAGGTAAACCTGAGGCCAGTGATCACTTTAACAAATGGCAGATGATTGCGTGGATTGTTGAATATGGCCTTATAGGACCCTGTGAAACAAACGGACCAGTAGGCCAGATTCTCAGTTACAACTATCAAGAGGGGCAACACATTCCGGCAGAATGGCAATGCACTATTTGTGGTAGGTATATAGGACCTTGCTCTGAATAATATGAAAACCAGGACTCCCAGCTTCCAGATTAGCATTTGCTAAAGTCCCTGTCGTGTCCTAGGTATGAGGACAGCCTTATGCCACGGATAATTTAGCAAATGCCCAGATGTTTGCAAGTTACATGGAAACCGAGTTTCCTGGTTCCTCTTCAGTAAAGCGTGTAGACACTTTCATGGGACACAGTGACCTAGATTCCTATTTCATTCTAAGCAAAACGATGAGATGATTCGTGTTGGCCTGGAAGTCCAGACTCTTGTATACCCATAGAAAGATGACAAAAATATGCCTGGGGACATGGAATCTAAGATTCCTGGTTCCTTTCCAATAATACCTCCTAAAAAAATGGAACACCTAAACCCAAAATCCTAATAATGAACAGCGGAGCCAATGAAGTTTATGGAATACGAGGTAACACTGAGGTCAGGGCTTACATACAAAAAATCCGAGAATTACTTGTGTCCTGGATCTGCAATGAGAGGTTCCGAGTATCTAAATGGACTTGTAGTGCCAGATTCTCATTCACAACAAGAAGAGTACCAGAGTGAGGCTGGAGTCCAAGAATGATTGATTCGTAATATCCACATAACAAATAGCTCTAAAACATGAGGGGTGCTCGAAGCCCTGATCTTGTTTAGCTCTTAGCAAGACGCTTTGTAGATTTTCGGTATTGAGGACCCATGTATCCCAGATACCTTATTCATCCTTCGCAAGAGCCATGAAATTTCCTGTATATGAGAACTCCAATTACCCAGATTCCTGTTTCATTGTCAGCAAGACACCGAGATATTTCGTGGTGATGTAGAATTCAAGTTGTTTGGATATCAATTGAAAGACCCCCCAGAAGTTTCCTGGGCAATGGGAATCCAAGATTCCTGGTTCCCTTGTACAGACACCCTTTACAATATGAGGACCTACAGTCCGGATTCCTGATTAAACCTCATCAAAAAGCCCTGTAGAATTCGGCGAATGA
>NW_007157950.1:0-855 GCF_000164805.1 Carlito syrichta | reverse complement strand
AGGACACCTCAACCTGCATTCTCTTCTCTTTCTCAGCAAGATTCCCTGATTTTCCCTGGCGATCTGGATTCCAATATTCTGTTTGCAAATAGACAGATGCCCAGCTGTTTCCCAGGGATGTGGACTGGGTGATTCCTGGTTACCTTTAAAAATACGTACTACAAGCTTAGCAACCACAACCCCCCAGGTCATATCAAATAGGTTCACAAATGGAAGATTTAGAATTACAGTATACATCTTAAGACAAGAGTTACACACAAATATGGTGAGATGATGCCTTAGTCCTGTAATCTGGCTTTAGTTGTGCTGAGAGACCCAACAGAATTGCATGGACTAGTTCTTGGTTACAACAATCAAGAGGACCAGAAGGTTGCTGGGAATCTATAATGACACTTATCCTTTAAAGTGGCAATTTTCTATGAAGAATTTGGAGATCTAGAAGCCCAGATTCCAGATAAGCCCTTATAACGGAGCCCTGTAGAAATGGATTGAGGCCTCCCATAACCCACATTCCATTTTTTATTATCAGGAAGACGCCCGGAAGTTTTCTGGTGATGTGGAAGTACAAACTCTTACAAATCGATACTCATACACCAAGAAGTTTCCCAGTGACCTGGAATCGAAGATTGCTGGTTCCCCCTTAAGAATATATCGTAAATATGTGGGATCTCCTAATCCATTTTCTCAATGCGAAAACAAAAGTCCAACAGTAGTTTGTGGACTACGAGGAAAACCTGAAGCCAGTGATCACATTAACAAATGGTTGATGATTGCGTGGATTGTGGAATCTGGCCGTACAGGACCCTGTGAAACAAGCATACCAATAAGCCAGTTTCTCAGTTACAACTATCAGGA
>NW_007157949.1:0-799 GCF_000164805.1 Carlito syrichta | reverse complement strand
CACAAAGCCTCCAACAACAACCACTGGGAAGAGGAGAACCTATTAAGTAAATGGTGGTGGGGAAACTTGCTGACCACATGCAGAAGATTGAAACAGGACCCCTGCCTATCACCATACAGAAAATTTAATTCTAAATAGATCAAAGACCTAAATGTAAAACCTCAAAGTATAAGAATCTTAGAAAATTCAGGAGACACCCTTATGGAACTTGGAGCTGAGAGCCAATTCCTATTTAGAACCCTAAGGGCCAATACCTTAAGAAATAAGATAGATAAGTGGAAACTCATCAAACTAATGAGCTTCTGCAAAGCAAAAGAAACCATCAAGAGAGCAGGGAGACAGCCCACAGAATGGGAAAAAGCATTTGCCAACTGTATATCTGACAAAGGCCTAATATCTAGGCTGCAAGGAACTCAAATGCGCTGAAAGGGAAAAAACAAACAGTCCCTTTAAAAAGTGGGCAAAAGACATGAATCGACACTTCTCAGAAGATATACGGGCAGCCAACAGACACATGAAAAAGTGCTGTTTCACTCATCACCATAGAAATGCAAATCAAAACCACATTGACATACCACCTAACCCCAGTAAGAATGACCATCATTAATAAAGCAAATGACAACAGATACTGGAGAGGATGTGTAGAAAAAGGAAAGCTTCTACACTGCTGGTGGGAATGCAGACTAGTACAACCTCTTTAGAGGACTGTGTAGCGATTTCTGAAAATACTAGAAATTGACCTTCCATATGACCCTGCATTTCCCCTATTGGGAATATACCTGGAGGAACTCAAATTATT
>NW_007157948.1:0-793 GCF_000164805.1 Carlito syrichta | reverse complement strand
GAAACTAAATATCATAATAGTTTTATGCCTGCCCCTAGCCAGGCAGGACGTTTTTCTAGTTTTGTTACATGCCGGAACTCTGTTTGCTTCAGCCCGAGGTCATTGTCATGGTAACCGTGCAGCCCATTATCCAAGAGTGTGACAGCTACTATTTGATTTTTAGAATAGACTTGTTTGTATAAAACATACATTTAAGATGATACAATTTCCATCGAAAAGATTTAAACAGTAATAAGCATTCATAGAAAACTTTTAAGTTTTGTTTAAGCTTTTAAGTTTCCTTTTCTCAGATTATGACTTTAGTTCCTGTTCCTGTAGGCCAATTTTAAGTATACCAAAATTTTCCCAACAGTGCTGTTTTTGCTTCTAATATAACAATAGGAAATTTTACACGTAGCCATGTATTAATGTACTAGGAAAAAAGATTTAAGTTTTGGGTTAAAGTCCAATCACTAGATCATATAAAAATTAAAGTTTAGGTTTATGAAACTCATATAAGTCATGGTAAGGAATGAGATTTGAATTAATTGTTATAGAATTACAGGACACTACGTTGAATCATAATAGGTTAATAGAACAGCTAAGTCATTTAAGTAAACTTATAGATTATAGTATAGTGTTAAGTTGATAATATTAATCGTTAAAAATATTTGGAGTCAGTGAACTTGGATTAAACCTAGAGTTAACTCAGAAAAGTTTTTTGTATTAATCAGGGTTTAGAACAAAGAGTATAATATGAATGATTTATTGAACACTATGGAAGACATTTTGAACAATTGAAATTGTGCCCCTG
>NW_007157947.1:0-811 GCF_000164805.1 Carlito syrichta | reverse complement strand
TGCCTGCCCCTAGCCAGGCAGGACGTTTTCTAGTTTTGTACATGCCGGAACTCTGTTTGCTCAGCCCGAGGTCATTGTCATGGTAACCATGCAGCCCATTATCCAAGAGTGTGACAGCTACTATTTGATTTTTAGAATAGACTTGTTTGTATAAAACATACATTTAAGATGATACAATTTCCATCGAAAAGATTTAAACACTAATAAGCATTCATAGAAAACTTTTAAGTTTTGTTTAAGCTTTCCTTTTCTCAGATTATGACTTTAGTTCCTGTTCCTGTAGGCCAATTTTAAGTATACCAAAATTTTCCCAACAGTGCTGTTTTTGCTTCTAATATAACAATAGGAAATTTTACACGTAGCCATGTATTAATGTACTAGGAAAAAAGATTTAAGTTTTGGGTTAAAGTCCAATCACTAGATCATATAAAAATTAAAGTTTAGGTTTATGAAACTCATATAAGTCATGGTAAGGAATGAGATTTGAATTAATTGTTATAGAATTACAGGACACTACGTTGAATCATAATAGGTTAATAGAACAGCTAAGTCATTTAAGTAAACATAGATTATAGTATAGTGTTAAGCTGATAATATTAATCGTTAAAAATATTTGGAGTCAGTGAACTTGGATTAAACCTAGAGTTAACTCAGAAAAGTTTTTTGTATTAATCAGGGTTTAGAACAAAGAGTATAATATGAATGATTTATTGAACACTATGGAAGACATTAGGAACAATTGAAATTGTGCACCTGTAACCTTGATGTAAGTTTTGTGAAGCACGTCAGGCATCATGGAGTTTGAATTGTT
>NW_007157946.1:0-745 GCF_000164805.1 Carlito syrichta | reverse complement strand
TGACCCTGATGGGGTGGGGGGGCAGGAATCTGCATTTTAATTAGCTTCCCCAATAACTCTCCAAATATGTCCAGGTGGCAGAGTAATGTCCAGGTGGCAAAGAGTAATCCTGATCTTGGTTATATGAGTCAGGGTTCTACGGAGAAACAGAGTCAATGAGGTATATAGAGAAATGTACAAAGAGATTTCTTATGAAAGACTGGCTCACACGATTACGGCGGCTGAGAACTCCCATGATCTGCTGTCTGCAAGCTGGAGACGCAGGAAACCCAGTGATGTAGTTTCAGTCCAAGCCCAGAAGCCTGAGAACCAAGGGCTCTGGTGTTCAAGAGCAAGAGAAGGTGGATATCCCAGCTCACACAGAGAGCAAATTCACCCTTCCTCCACATTTTGTTCTATTCAGATCCTTAATGGATTGGAAGATACCCACCTCAATTGTGAGGGCAGATGGTCTTTACTCTGTCTACCCATTCAAGTGCTAATTGCTTCCAGAAACACCCATCCAGACACACCCAGAAACAATGTTTTACCAGCTATCTGGGCATCCCTTAGCTCAGTCAAGATGACCCATAAAATTAACCCACGCACTGGTCAACAAATATTACTGAATACCTACCTGCTCCTGTTCCAGGCTGGAAGTCAGACACACCCGAGTTCTGATGCAGACCCTGTCATCCAGGAGTCGTTAATCCTTGGACAAGTCATGTGTCTCTGGACTTCAGTATCCTCCTCTGTAAAATGGGAT
>NW_007157945.1:0-629 GCF_000164805.1 Carlito syrichta | reverse complement strand
CTATTGACCCCGTTTCCTCCCCCTTTCTACTCAACACTAACCAGATTAAACTCCTGTGAACTCAAAACATAAAAACTCTGAGACCGGGATGAACACAAGCTAACTTTAGAAGCTCATTGCTCCCATTCTTCCACAAACTGCAGTTTTGGCTTTCACACAACTTATAATTCAAACTCGGGTCACATCTAAGAGCCTTAGTATTGGTCACAGGCTTCTGGGTCATGATCTTAGGATTTATTGAAGTTGAATAAATGGATTAAGGTTTCATCGATTAGGTTATGGGATTATACCTGAAAGAACATCCGGTGGGTGGGGAACACCCCTCACACACCCAACTGTGTATAAAAGACCAGTTGTAATTCCCATTAAACGGCTTCTGCACTAGACTGGAATCCAGTCTCTTTCTTTCTCTCTCTCTCTCTCTTTCTCTCTTCTTCCCCCCAATCACCAACGCCGTCTCCACCTTTGGGGTACCCTGAACCCAGCTGGAGCTGGTCTCCAGCACATATGCAAGCCATTTTTTCTTCTTAAAAAAGTTTTATATTTTCTTTAACGTCTTTCTAAAGGTACAAATCGAAAATAAATTTTGAACATTTTTTCAGAAAAATTTAAAGCAATTCATTAGCCTG
>NW_007157944.1:0-380 GCF_000164805.1 Carlito syrichta | reverse complement strand
CTATGCACTATAAATTTTTATCTGAGCACAGCTTAGGCTGTGTTCCAGAGATTTTGATAATTTGTTTCATTGTTGTTATTTATTTCAAGAAATTTTTAAAATTTCCATCTTGACTTTCTTTTTGACCTAAAGATTATTCAGAAGCAGATTGCTTAGATTCTATGTTTTTTTGTTTTGTTTTTCTTGGAGCTATTTTCTAATTTTATTTCACTGTGATATGAGAAGATGCTTAATATGTTTTGATCTTTTAAAATTTATTGAGACAGATTTGTGGCCTGTCATGTGATCTAGCTTGGAAAATGTTCCATGTGCTAATAAGAAAAATTTACATAGTTCTGGGGTGGAATGTTCTGAAGATGTCTGTTAGGTCAAAAAGAAAG
>NW_007157943.1:0-914 GCF_000164805.1 Carlito syrichta | reverse complement strand
TTCTGTCTTTTTGAGCTGCTTTTCTATGCATTGACGTTGAGTTAGTCTGTGTTTTGGTCTGCGAGCTCTGTGATCTCTGCTTGGCTAAATCTGCTTTCCATGCTTATTAGTTTGTTATTTATTTCCATCACAGTATTCTTTACTGCTGATATTTCTGACATCAGCTCCCTCCTATTTTCCTCTTGTCTCTCCTCAATTTTTTAAATTCTATTAATGTCTTGATGTCTGGGTTTGTTGTATGTGACCAGTCATTCTGGGGGTTTTTCATTGTTTGTGTTCCAGAATCTGTTTTCTCAGTGTCTGATCTCCCAGGGGTGTGTGTGAGACCTATATTCTTCTTTTGGTTTTTTTTCATTTGTGTGGTTTTTTCCCCCTCCCTACTTTTTCCTTCCCTCCTCGTCACCGTCTTCCTTAATTCTGTTATTCATGGGTAGATGGCTTGGTTTTACTTCTGCTTGTTCAATCTCCTATTCTTTATGTGTGTCCTCTTACTTTGTTCAATTCTGGAGTTGCACCGTATGTTGGGGGTGGTCCTTTGTGCAGTTTTGAGATTTACTTAAGGGGGAGCTGTGATTCAAAATCTACCTGCAGGTCCTGGTATTCGCTGACAGGTGTACGGATAATCTGAAACCCACTTCCCACTGCCTTGGAATCTGTCCATACAGTGGGGCTATAGGTTTACTCCCTGAAATAAAATGTGGTTAGCAGAGGGAAGACAATGGAGCAGACAGTTGGGGGAAGTGGGGGGTGGAGATATATAGGAGTAAGGGGGGAAACAGACGAGTGTACCAACAAATGGAGAGAGAGACCTATACTGAAACATATAAAAACAATAGACCACAGCTACAGACTAACCAACTCCCATATAAAAAAATAAAACATACCATGATGCTAACATACAAGCTAACCAACCA
>NW_007157942.1:0-723 GCF_000164805.1 Carlito syrichta | reverse complement strand
AAAAATCTTAAGAGGAAAGAACAGTTTAGAAAAAAAGAGATTTTAAAGTAATTCTGCTGCACGTTTCTCATAAAATAGAATTAGTCCAATATTGAAAATCTTAGCTATCTTAAATACACTGGTTACCATTCATATGTACACACTTGATGTTATATCCTTGTCTCCGAGGCGAGCTTCTGAATAGGCCTTCATAGGCCTTGGCCATATCGATCCATATGTTGGCTCCCAACATGAAAGATCTGCATAACTCAGTTAACCAGTATTTTCCAAAGGACCACTGCACTATGAACACATGCATAGATGCAAATTCCATCCAGTACGTGAGATAGACCAACAGGTATTCATGTAACAGAGTGCAAAGTATTGCATTTATATGGGTTCAGATTTCACACTGCAACTAATCTTTAAAAAACTACATGTGCCAAATTTTGGGATAATATCAAAGACAATCACACACAATTATCTCACAAGGATGCTAAATCGTTCTTGTTCCAACTAAATATCTACATGAAGCTGGATTTAGAAATATATTTCAACCAAAGCAAATATCTCATATTTGTTAATCGTGGCTCTCAAATTGTCTATAAACTTACTGATTTTATTTATTTGCTTATTTTGCTTTTTCTGTCTTCCACTGAGAGATGTGTGTTAAAATCCACAATTTCTGGCTAGTTTTATATATTTTGTGCCTATTTCATTAGGGGAAACAAATTTAGGATTCTT
>NW_007157941.1:0-836 GCF_000164805.1 Carlito syrichta | reverse complement strand
CAGTAACCCCAGCTTCCAATGAGTGTGTGTGGGGGGGATGGGAGCAGTGATCAATGAAGGGAATCATCCTAAGTGGGTGGGAAGGAGGCAATTTGTGTATCTGAATCCTGAGATTGAGAAGTGTCATCCTCAGGTCACACCCCAGGGCTTATCTCACCTGTGTTTACCTGTGGCCCTGAAATATGACACTGTAGTTTGCTAAGAGGATGGTGGTATGGCAGGCCCACTTCTCAGGCAGGCACTCACTGCGGTGGTTGGGTTCCTCTGGGGTATGGAAGAGGGGTTGGAAATGGAATCTGCCTTGGAGTTAGGTGGGTGGGGCTGGGAACAGGAAAAGGCTGCTCTCAGGGACTTTCCAGAGTTGGAGAAGAGGTACCCCCAATCTGTGTCAAGGCCCTAGAGGAGCCTGAGGTGTGGGGCAGGTGTTCTGAAGTGTGCACGTGGGGTGGCATGAATAGGATGTAAACTTGACTCCTAGCAGAGAAATCAAGCCTGCCTTCAGAGCTGGTAATTAGTAATGACTATTGTGGGCATCATTGTCACTAATTATAGGTGTCTTGGTGTCTGTCCTCAGGCTTCGAAAATGGGAATCTCCCTGATTCTGTGGGACTTCAGGCCCCCAGAGAGGGAAGCAGAAGGTGGAGATCTGTGGGCAGGCCTGGGCAGTGGTGGTCACTCCTCCACACTACCCCTGGGGGTCTCAAGAGAGAGTAGAGGACCCTCCAGTGGCCTCTGGGCTGTCTATGTCTGGGGAAGTGGTAGGGCTGGGTCAGGAAGGGGTCACAGCAAGAGTGGAGAGAGGCAGCAGAAGCAGGGCAGGACTCTTGCCCATGCTG
>NW_007157940.1:0-786 GCF_000164805.1 Carlito syrichta | reverse complement strand
GAGATGAGAAGTGTCATCCTCAGGTCACACCCCAGGGCTTATCTCACCTGTGTTTACCTGTGGTCCTGAAATATGACACTGTAGTTTGCTAAGAGGATGGTGGTATGGCAGGCCCACTTCTCAGGCAGGCACTCACTGCGGTGGTTGGGTTCCTCTGGGGTATGGAAGAGGGGTTGGAAATGGAATCTGCCTTGGAGTTAGGTGGGTGGGGCTGGGAACAGGAAAAGGCTGCTCTCAGGGACTTTCCAGAGTTGGAGAAGAGGTACCCCCAATCTGTGTCAAGGCCCTAGAGGAGCCTGAGGTGTGGGGCAGGTGTTCTGAAGTGTGCACGTGGGGTGGCATGAATAGGATGTAAACTTGACTCCTAGCAGAGAAATCAAGCCTGCCTTCAGAGCTGGTAATTAGTAATGACTATTGTGGGCATCATTGTCACTAATTATAGGTGTCTTGGTGTCTGTCCTCAGGCTTCGAAAATGGGAATCTCCCTGATTCTGTGGGACTTCAGGCCCCCAGAGAGGGAAGCAGAAGGTGGAGATCTGTGGGCAAGCCTGGGCAGTGGTGGTCACTCCTCCACACTACCCCTGGGGGTCTCAAGAGAGAGTAGAGGACCCTCCAGTGGCCTCTGGGCTGTCTATGTCTGGGGAAGTGGTAGGGCTGGGTCAGGAAGGGGTCACAGCAAGAGTGGAGAGAGGCAGCAGAAGCAGGGCAGGACTCTTTGCCCATGCTGGAGGTTGAGGACAAACTGGCCCAGGGTGGCCCGGGAGCCAGGGCAGGCCTGGGGGTCCC
>NW_007157939.1:0-761 GCF_000164805.1 Carlito syrichta | reverse complement strand
TGGAGTTAGGTGGGTGGGGCTGGGAACAGGAAAAGGCTGCTCTCAGGGACTTTCCAGAGTTGGAGAAGAGGTACCCCCAATCTGTGTCAAGGCCCTAGAGGAGCGTGAGGTGTGGGGCAGGTGTTCTGAAGTGTGCACGTGGGGTGGCATGAATAGGATGTAAACTTGACTCCTAGCAGAGAAATCAAGCCTGCCTTCAGAGCTGGTAATTAGTAATGACTATTGTGGGCATCATTGTCACTAATTATAGGTGTCTTGGTGTCTGTCCTCAGGCTTCGAAAATGGGAATCTCCCTGATTCTGTGGGACTTCAGGCCCCCAGAGAGGGAAGCAGAAGGTGGAGATCTGTGGGCAAGCCTGGGCAGTGGTGGTCACTCCTCCACACTACCCCTGGGGGTCTCAAGAGAGAGTAGAGGACCCTCCAGTGGCCTCTGGGCTGTCTATGTCTGGGGAAGTGGTAGGGCTGGGTCAGGAAGGGGTCACAGCAAGAGTGGAGAGAGGCAGCAGAAGCAGGGCAGGACTCTTTGCCCATGCTGGAGGTTGAGGACAAACTGGCCCAGGGTGGCCCGGGAGCCAGGGCAGGCCTGGGGGTCCCAGTGGCTTAGCCTGGCTTAGTGGGACTCCTCTTTCTGGCTGCTGTCCCCGCTCCTGTGTACTCTTCAACTTTTCACTCAAGTCTGGAAGTCTTGGTTTTCTCTCTTTCTGGCAGAGCTGAGGTAATTGTATCCAAGTTTTCCAGAGGGAATCCTGTAAAGCCATATC
>NW_007157938.1:0-603 GCF_000164805.1 Carlito syrichta | reverse complement strand
GACAGGCATGCACTACCACACCCAGCTCATTTGGGATGGGGGTAGAGACAAGCTCTCACCGAGTTGCTTGGGAAGGTCTTGACCTGCAGGCCAGAGCCAGCCATTGGCCTTGGTCTCCCAAAGCACTGAGGTGACAAGTCTAAGCCCCTGAACTTGGCCTCGATCCTTCATCAAAAACAAATCAGAAGCCCTGGCTCGGCGGCCCACTCCTGGAATCCCAGCACACTGGGTGGCAGAGGCAGGAGGATGGCTGGAGCCCAGGAGCCCAAGGCCAGCATGGGCCATGCAGGGAGACACCATCTCTGCACCCATCCAAACAGGGGGTCTGAGGTCAAGATGCCTGTCATTCTGGTTACTCCAGAGACTGAGACAGGAGGATCACAGGAGCCCGCGATTTGGAGGCTGGCTGAAAAAGACCATCATGTCCCTGGGCCCCAGCCTTTTACACAGAGCCAGACCCCGTCTCCAAAAACATCAGAATCGTACAGATTCTCAAGTGTGCATGGTGTGTTCACTGGGCGATTGACTTTAGAGCCAAGAAAATTGGGATTGGGGGGAAGGAATATCCCCAGGTGAGGGATGTGTCCCTTGCCTTTCTTGGTG
>NW_007157937.1:0-689 GCF_000164805.1 Carlito syrichta | reverse complement strand
TGGCCTTGGTCTCCCAAAGCACTGAGGTGACAAGTCTAAGCCCCTGAACCTGGCATCGATCCTTCATCAAAAACAAATCAGAAGCCCTGGCTCGGCGGCCCACTCCTGGAATCCCAGCACACTGGGCGGCAGAGGCAGGAGGAAGGCTGAAGCCCAGGAGCCCAAGGCCAGCATGGGCCATGCAGGGAGACACCATCTCTGCACCCATCCAAACAGGGGGTCTGAGGTCAAGATGCCTGTCATTCTGGCTACTCCAGAGACTGAGACAGGAGGATCACAGGAGCCCGCGATTTGGAGGCTGGCTGAGAAAGACCATCATGTCCCCGGGCCCCAGCCTTTTACACAGAGCCAGACCCCGTCTCCAAAAACATCAGAATCGTACACAGATTCTCAAGTGTGCATGGTGTGTTCACTGGGCGATTGACTTTAGAGCTAAGAAAATTGGGATTGGGGGGAAGGAATATCCCCAGGTGAGGGATGTGTCCCTTGCCTTTCTTGGTAGAAGGTCCTCATTGCCAAGTCGGATGGTCAGCCTACCTGGGGTTCTTTTCTCCCCTTGGAGAGGAGACCCTGCAGGAACCCAGCAGGAGAACATCAGGAAATCCCACACCAATGTCGGGACAGCCAGTGGGGTTTTGGGGCTGGAAGGTGCCTAGCATGGGGGACCCTCACATATGGGGGAACTAGGG
>NW_007157936.1:0-614 GCF_000164805.1 Carlito syrichta | reverse complement strand
GACTCCCCCACATGTGAGCGTCCCTCAAACTCAGCACTTTCCAGCCCCAACCCTCCCCTGGCCGGGTTCCTGCCAACTCTGCTATCTGAGGTCAGAAATGTGGCCCAGGCAGGCAGACCCTCCAACGTGACAACGAGGATATTTGACCAAGAAAGGTCAGGGACACATTCTTCACCTGGGGACATTTCTTCCCCCACAATCCCATTTTTCCTGGCTCTAAATACATTTGCCCTGTGAACACACCATGTGCAGCTGAGAATCTGTGTACGATTCTGATGTTTATGGAGAGAGAGTCTGGCTCTGTTTCCCAGGCTAGGACCTGGGGAGACAACAGTCATTCATTGCCAGCCTCGATAACACAAACTGTGGGGATACTCCCACCACAGCCTCCAGAGGCACTGGGACCATGGGCACCTAGACCCCATATCACCTGTTGGGATGGGTGCGGAGATGGGGTCTCCCTGTCTGCTCAGTGTGGGCCTTGGGCTCCTGGACTCCAACCACCTTCCAGCCTTGGCCTCCCAGAGTGCTGGGATTCCAGGCATGGGCCCTCACATTGGATCTTCTGGTTCGTTTTTGATGAATGATCGAGGCTGGGCTCTTGGGCTAAGCCT
>NW_007157935.1:0-829 GCF_000164805.1 Carlito syrichta | reverse complement strand
AAAGTAGAGCAACATCTTTGAAATCAGTGTGGCGGTTTCTAAAGGGACAGAAATGACCTACCATGTGACCCTGTAATTCGCCTGTAGGGAATAAACCTGGAGGAACTCAGATCTTTTACAGAAAGATATCTGCACAAGCATGCTTATTGCAGCTCTAATCATATTTGAAAAAAACCTGATACCAACCATGTCGCACTACAAAGCTGGAATGGATAAAATGAATGTGGAATGTTATGCATCCCTGACAAGTGACAGGTATAAGGAGTTTGCAGAAAGCTTGATGGATATGAATTAGGTCATTCTCCGTGAATTATCACGGAAACAGAGAATAGAGTTCCAAATGTTCTCCCTCATGAGCTGCACTTGATCGATTAGAGTGCTAGAAGAAAGTGATTGGAAGTATTAGAAAACTGTTTTGGGGTAGGGGTGGGATTGGCTGTGGAGTTATATTGTTAAGGGAGGGAGGGGCAGACCTCACCATCCCGGGAACATGCATAATCAATGTTTGAATATCTAACTCTGAATTGTACCCCATATTGTGCAACAATTAAAATAAAATAAATACATAAATAAAAGCTGTAAAACGTGCAACTGACTCCATTTGCTTTCTTCTAGTTTTTATTTTTTTTAACTTTTTTCATCTAAAGATAGTTGCAGTCCAGGGTTGGGGATAGAAATGTTCCTTTTGAAGGGATTCATTTCTAAGAAGGGTGCACGACTCCCATTGTAACTTCCTTTCCTATTAAGACGTGAGAATCCATTGTACATTTGGTTTCAACTTTGACACTACTACATTTCTTACATAAAGGCTGAATGTTTTATTCTGCAC
>NW_007157934.1:0-1537 GCF_000164805.1 Carlito syrichta | reverse complement strand
GGATTTGCAGAAAGCTTGATGGATATGAATTAGGTCATTCTCCGTGAATTATCACGGAAACAGAGAATAGAGTTCCAAATGTTCTCCCTCATGAGCTGCACTTGATCGATTAGAGTGCTAGAAGAAAGTGATTGGAAGTATTAGAAAACTGTTTTGGGGTAGGGGTGGGATTGGCTGTGGAGTTATATTGTTAAGGGAGGGAGGGGCAGACCTCACCATCCCGGGAACATGCATAATCAATGTTTGAATATCTAACTCTGAATTGTACCCCATATTGTGCAACAATTAAAATAAAATAAATACATAAATAAAAGCTGTAAAACGTGCAACTGACTCCATTTGCTTTCTTCTAGTTTTTATTTTTTTTAACTTTTTTCATCTAAAGATAGTTGCAGTCCAGGGTTGGGGATAGAAATGTTCCTTTTGAAGGGATTCATTTCTAAGAAGGGTGCACGACTCCCATTGTAACTTCCTTTCCTATTAAGACGTGAGAATCCATTGTACATTTGGTTTCAACTTTGACACTACTACATTTCTTACATAAATGCTGAATGTTTTATTCTGCACAAATTGAAACGTGTTGAGATTCCAGACGTGTATCATCCTAAGTCAACTTCACATGGAGGATCAGAGTACCTATGTGGCTATTCAGAAGACAGAAGGCATAATAAATCTTAACGATGTCAGAAGAAAAACTGTAGAATAATTTAACATATCTTTTTCCTTTCTTAAAACTTTTGTACATATTCTTGTGACACGCTGTATTTTCTGCTGGTGAATGTTAATTTAAACTTATAGATATGCAAGCCCTACTCCAAAGGTCCCCTGCCTATTGGAAGGAAATATAAAATGATATTTCCCTTGTATTTTAAACCAATTTCTATTTTTCAAAGTGTATTTCCACTGAATCCCCGAGGATTTTCTCTACCTAAGACATAATGGTGTACTCTGCAACAATGTCTCAGATTAATGTGATACTTTTTACCGACAAGCCTTGAAAATCATGCACACACACAAAAAGAGACCACTGGAGCCCTATGTTTAGAAACCAAAATAACATGGAGATTTCGAAAGAAGAATATGGGATCCTCATTCATATAAAAATTTAGATAATCGAAAATTCTAGAAAACTGACTTTGATGTTACTGAAGCGATGTTCAAATCCTGAGAGACAAATGGCTCAACGGCTGGAAAATAATAGGAAAAACATGCAGAAGTGTCTAAACTAGAGAAAGTGATGACATATGATTAGGTTGTGCTATGACCAAACTCCAACAAGTCTCTGTGACCATAGTAATGAAAGACTACATCGTGGGGAACCCCTCAGGGACCTCCCACTGTGGGAGCTTTTCTGTCCTCTCAATAACTTCTGCGTGAAAACAAAAAGACTACATTGCCCACTGGATCCTAGGACGGCCACTTACCCGTGCAGACGTTTTCGGATAGGTGTGAACACCTTGCTTCCTTCAATTCTTGGGAATGAAAATCCACCATATCTTCCGCTCTTGTCAGAGCACTGTACATAAATCCTTTGATA
>NW_007157933.1:0-860 GCF_000164805.1 Carlito syrichta | reverse complement strand
CAGACTTATCTAGTAGATCGGTGAGTGAGCCAACAAATGAGCCATCTTAACTAGTCGGTTGGCAAGTGAGCTGACACGTGAGCTGCCTTAACTATTCGGCCAGTGAGTGAGCCGACCTGTGAGCTGAATTAACTAGTCAGCTGGTGAGCAAGTCAACTAGTTCACTGACCTCCTGGCCTGCAAGTGAGTCAACAAGTTAGTTGACCTGTTGGCTGGTGAACAAGCTAACTAGTTTGCTGACTGGTTGGCAGGCAAGCTAACCGAATATTTTGCTAACCTTATGGAAAGTGACTGAGCCCGGTAGTTAGGTGACCAGCCAGCTGAGTTGCTAGTTGACTAATTAACCAAGTGACTAGCTGGTTTGCTAGCTGACTTAACAAGCTAGCTAACTAGCTAGCTGGCTATCTAGCTGATATAACTTGCTAGCAAACAAGCTATCTAGCTGTCTAGCAAGCTGACTAAACTAGCTAGCTAACTGGTTAGATAGCTGGCTAGCTGACTTAATTATCTAGCTGACTGCTAGTTGACTTAACTAGCTATTTGACAAGCAACCTGACTAGAGAGTTGAGTTAACTAACTAGCTGAAATGTTAGCTGACTTGCTAGTTGACTTAATTAGATAGTTGGCTGGCTACCTGGCCATCCAACTGACTTAACTAGCTAGCTACCTGGTTGGCTAGATGGCTAGCCAGCTGTATTAACTAGCCAGTCAGCTAGCTAGAGGACTGGGCCACCTGGCTAGCCAGCCAGCTTAGATAGCCAGCTTGGGTAGCCAGCTGGCTAACTAGTTGTCAGCTACTTGTGCCAGCTTGCTAGCTGGTTAATTCAGCTGGGCCATCCAGCTGACTAGCTAATTAAGCC
>NW_007157932.1:0-794 GCF_000164805.1 Carlito syrichta | reverse complement strand
GTAGTTAGGTGACCAGCCAGCTGAGTTGCTAGGTGACTAACTAACCAAGTGACTAGCTGGTTTGCTAGCTGACTTAACAAGCTAGCTAACTAGCTAGCTGGCTATCTAGCTGATATAACTGCTAGCAAACAAGCTATCTAGCTGTCTAGCAAGCTGACTAAACTAGCTAGCTAACTGGTTAGATAGCTGGCTAGCTGACTTAATTATCTAGCTGACTGCTAGTTGACTTAACTAGCTATTTGACAAGCAACCTGACTAGAGAGTTGAGTTAACTAACTAGCTGAAATGTTAGCTGACTTGCTAGTTGACTTAATTAGATAGTTGGCTGGCTACCTGGCCATCCAACTGACTTAACTAGCTAGCTACCTGGTTGGCTAGATAGCAAAAACAGCTGTATTAACTAGCCAGTCAGCTAGCTAGAGGACTGGCCACCTGGCTAGCCAGCCAGCTTAAATAGCCAGCTTGGGTAGCCAGCTGGCTAACTAGTTGTCAGCTACTTGTGCCAGCTTGCTAGCTGGTTAATTCAGCTGGCCATCCAGCTGACTAGCTAATTAAGCCAGACAGTTAAGTCAGCTGACCAGCTACCTTGCTAGGTAGATAGCTAGCTAGTTAGATCAGCTAGTTAACTCAGCTGGAAAACTAGGTAGCTAGCTAGTTAAGTCAGCTACTTAATCAGCTGGCTAGCTGGTTAAGTCAGTTAGTTAAATCAGCTGGCTAGCCAGCTGCCTATGGGGGTAGCTGTCTAGTTAAGTCAGCTGGCTAGCCAACTTTCTAGCTAGTTAAATCACCTAATT
>NW_007157931.1:0-494 GCF_000164805.1 Carlito syrichta | reverse complement strand
TTAACTAGTTATCCAGTGGGTTAGACAGCTGACTTAACTAGCTCTCTACCTCTCTAGCCACCTGGATAGCCAGCTGACTTAACTAACTGACTTAATTAACTAGCAAGCTGGCTAACCAACTGACTTAAATAGGTCATTACCTAGCTAACCAGCTTGCTAGCCAGCTGAATTAACTATCTGTCATAACTAGCTGGCCTGCTTTCTAGCCAGCTGAATTAACTAGCTTGCTACATAGATAGCCAGCTGGCTATCCAGCTGAATTAATTAGGTGACTTATCTAGCTAGCCAGCTTTCTAGTCAGCTGACAACTAGCAAGCTACCTACCTAGCAAGTTGGCTAGTCAGCTGACTTAACTGGGTTACTTAACTAGCTAGCCAGCTTGCAAGACAACTGACATAAGTAGCTAGCTACCTAGCTAGCAAAATTACTAGCTAGCTGACTTAACTAGCTGACTTAACTAGCTAGCTAGCTGATATATCTAACTGACTTAACTG
>NW_007157930.1:0-637 GCF_000164805.1 Carlito syrichta | reverse complement strand
ATGTCTCGCCAAGGTGCCTGGTCTGGTCTTGAACCCGGGGTCTCAGGCCATCCTCTCACCTCAGCCTACAAGAGCACAGGATGAGAGGTGTGAGCCCCTGCACTGGCCTCCACACCCGTCTCGGGCCCCACCGTCAGGCCTGCTGCATTCCAAAGTCCTGGGAACCCAAGGAGGGTGGCCACAGTCGCCCACCAAGCCATTCCTGAGGATGTCACCACAGGGGCGCCCACCCCTCCACCCGCCTCTTTCCCCAGGGTGTACTCACACATTTCTCCCAAGGGCCACCTCTGGGAAAGGAAGGGCATTGGTCTCAAATCATCAGGGGAGCGGGGAAGGCCTGGAAACTCAAGCCTGTATTCTTGGCAATCTGGGAGGCCGACACGGGAAGATGGCTGGAGCCGGGGAGCTAGAGACCAGGTTGGACAGCATAGCAAGCCCCCACCTCTATCCCAAGAAAAATCCAGAAAACTTTGGATGAGGGCAGGCCTGGCAGAAGGATAACCTCTGGCCCAGGGTTCAACACCAGGCAGGAGGACCAGGATGCCAACCAAATGGAAAGCCCATGATCACAGCAGTTTTGGAGGCAAAGGCTGAGAGGATGTCCCAATTTGGGTGGTTTTAGAGCAGCCTGTGCAAC
>NW_007157928.1:0-4117 GCF_000164805.1 Carlito syrichta | reverse complement strand
AGCTTGGGGTCTCATGCTGAGAGCCTCAGCCAGGGTGGGCCCAGAGTTCCCAGATCTCCAAAGCTCCAAAGGGCAAGCGGTGAGTGGCGAGAGTGGCCCTGGACCCCCCCCACAGGGTATTCAGTCAGGACTTGGACTGGCGTCTCTGAGGGGCAGGCACCCAGAGCCTCCCTGTGTGACCGGTGGCTTGGTGCCGGGTGCCGGGCTGGAGACGATGCAGCCGGGAGGGAGCTGGTGGGGGCTGGGACCCGAGACTCCCACGCATGCAGTGGAACAACAGCAGCAGGGGGCCACAATATCTGGCCTTAGGAACTGAGGTAAAGTTTGCTGATAGGTGGGCAGAGCAATGGAAGTCTCTGCCTGGGGATTGGTGAGGCAGTTTAAGCAAATCTGTTTTTCTCTACTTTTCTGGGTCCCCAGCTTGGGGTCTCATGCTGAGTGCCTCAGCCAGGGTGGGCCCGGAGTTCCAGAGCTCCAAAGCTCCAAGGGGCAGGCAGTGAGCAGCAAGTGTGGCCCTGGGCACCCCACAGGGTACTTCAGCCTGCAATGGGACCAGTGTCTATGAGGGGAAGGTGCTCAGAGCCTCCCTGTGTGACCAGCGGCTTGATACCGGGTGTCGGGCTAGAGATGATGCAGCTGGGGAGGGAATTGGAGGGGCCTGGGACCCAAGACTCCCACACGTGCAGTGGAACAGCAGCAGCAGGGAGCCACAATATCTGGCCCTGTGTGGGACCAAAGGTCCCTGGGCCTGCCACCAGCATGGCTGGTGGTGGGCTGTGGGATGGGGGAAGTGAAGTAATAGCCTTTTTGGGAACTCACATTCAGAGAATCTCACCAGTTCACCTATGCCATCGCCAACTTGTTCCCGTCCAATACCAGTGTTTAAAAGGTATGGTTGTTTATTAGCTAGTGAGACAAGTAATTTGATAGAGTTATGAACAGAATATAACTCATTAACTAATTTTGTCTCTCTAATTCCAAGATGTCCATTGGAAAACACACACACACACACACACACACACAAACACACACACACACACCCATACACACACATATAAAACCAGTGTCTTAAATACTACATATTCAATTTTATTTGAAAAAGACCAAATAAACCCATAGCATGGCAAATAATATAGATTTCTGATAAGAATACACAAGTTATAAATTACCAAAATGATGGCATCATAAATGTGAAGTTTATACATTTGTTTTACCATACTACTCACATTTCAGGTTTTTGATGTGTGATTAATATCTGTGGGGAAGTGCCTTTTGGGGCCTTGATTCATGGACAACTACTGCTGTATCTGGAACAATCATAGCATCTTCACAGCCAGTTATGGAGAAGAAAAACTGCATCTCTATCCATTCAACATAAAAAGATTTAGCCTCTTTAGGTAGCACGCGAGAAATTTGGAAGCTTCAAACACTCGATCTCAAGATATTTTCAGCAAACTTGTGCCATTAATATTAATTTCTTCTTTAACCTTACTTGTGTTACAGTCTGCTTCTCCATCTAGACACAACTTGGAATTACAATCCAGCTTAGGGGTTATGCACTTTAAACAGCCAACAACATCTTCAAAAATAGACACAGTTTTCTTATGGATTAATTTTAGAAATCTAAACTTCTGCAGAAATGAGTTGAACAGTATGCATATTCATTGAAAGGTACTTTTCTTGGTGGTGACTCAGTATTTTCTATGACTATGGGAATTTTTAAACTTTATTTTCTGTACTGACTGTGGTATGACTTTCTTCTGGTTTTCTTTCTAATATCCGCCATGGCTTTTTGATCTTCTTTCTCACCCTGCCTTAGTTTACCTCCGAAGTTCTAAAATTCCTCAGACTTTGTTCTTCATATGTCACTCTTCAAGATTTCTTTGTAAACTCCTTGGTGTTTCTTTAAACCCCATAATTGCAATAGTCACTTATAAACCGTTAACTCAATTTGCCTCTAGCCCCAAATTACTTATTTAACTGAATAGTAGATATTTCTACCATATATTGCCCATAGTCAGTAGAAACACACTGTATCCAAAACTGAATCTACCATTTTACCAGCTTCTTCAGCAGTTTTATAGTGCACTCCATCAATCAAGACATGTTCTGGAATTTCTAGTAGGTATCTCCTTCCCACCTCCAAACCCAATTACCCAACTTCAAGGGTGTGGTGAAGAGCGATCTTGTCTTGTTAGAAGAAAAGAGAGCATTTGAAACTTTATGAACCGTTTAATGATCATAGGTGATAATATTTTTATTATTTCTTAGGTTGCTAATATTAGTCATTCTTCTAATTATTGTTCAAGCATTAAATCACTCGATTTTCATTACAATTAATGAGGAAGGTGCTAGTATTTTCTTCACTCCAATATTAAGTGATCTGAGACATTATTTAGTGACTACTAACTAGAGAAAAATAGCTTCTTTCCGTTTTATTTATTTATCTTTGTTTTCATAAAGTTAAGGTGTACAAGTGAAATTTTGTTACATGCATATATTTCATGGGAGTGGAGACTTGCCTTTTAGTGTATCCATTACCCAAACAATATACATTTGTGCCAAATAGGTAATTTCTCATAGCTCTCCTCAGTTCTGCCCTCCCCATTTTTGAGTCTCCAATGCATTTCATTTCACACTTTTGTTCGTGTGTATACATAATTTAGCTCCCACGGATAAGTGAGAGCATGCATTATTTTACTTGGAATTGTAATCCATCCAGGGTGTTATGTACTTTAAACAGCAGCATATTCAAAACTAGAATTTGACTTTCTGTTTCTGAATTGTTTATCTCAAGATAGTGACCTCTTGTTACATCCATGTTGCTGCAAGGGAGATGATTTCACTCTTTTTATTGTCTGAACGGTATTTCCTTGCATATATGGTGCATTTTCTTTATCCAATTGTCTGTTGATGGACACCTTAGGTTGATTCCCTAACATTGCTATTTTGAGTAATGCTGAAATAAACATATGAGTACAGGTATCTGTTTGACTTTATAATATCTTTTCTTTTGGGTTTGTATCCAGTAGTGAGTTTGCTGGGTTGAAGGTAGTTCAATTTTCAGTTCTTTGAAAAATCTCCATACTGTCTTTCTTTTTTTTTAATCAGTATAGTCTTTTATTCTCTTATTGAACTTTTTGTACTTTTCTTCTTTTTTCATTTTAAACATGTCTTTTATTTTAAAATTGTGGGGTACAGTTAAGGGTTAGGCTTACAAATATGCATGGTTCAGGCACCCTTGTTGATAAGGGGTGTTTCCCCAATCCCAGACAGACATTGAATACTGTTAGTCTCACCTCCCTTCCCCTCTCTACCCCCCCCCATAGTTTCATTCCTTTTCTTATAGTATTATGATAGATGTTCAAGGTCCACTATATGAGTGAGAACATGTGATACTCAGATCTTTGTTTCTGTGAGAGATCATTCAGTATTATAGACGCAAGTTCCATTCAGGTTGCTGCGAAATTCATGATTTTGCTCTTTTTTTATGGCTGTGTAGCATTCCATTGTGTATATGTACCACATTTTTAAAATCCAGTCCACTCTTGATGAACAGCATTGTTGGTTCCAGGTTCTTGCTATTGTGAACAATGCTACAATAAACATTCGTGTGCAGGTATCTTTTTTATAGAGTGATTTGAGTTCTCCAGGGTATATTCCCAATAGGGGGATTGCAGAGTCATATGGGAGGTCGATATTTAGAGCTTTTAGGAGTTGCCACACTGCTTTCCACAGAGGTTGGACTAGTTTACACTCCCACCCACAGTGTAGAAGTGTTCCCTTTTCACTACATCCTCTCCAGCATCTGTTATTTTTTGAGTTATTGATAATTGCCAATCTGACTGGAGTTAGGTGGTATCTCAGTGTAGTTTTGATTTGCATCTCCTTGATGATTAGTGAGGTTGAACATTTCTTCATGTGTCTGTTGGCCGCTTGGTCATCTTCCTTTGAGAACTGTCTGTCCGTATCTTTTGCCCACATTGTAATGGGGTTGTTTGTTTTTTATCTTTTCAGCACGTTTGAGTACCTTGTAGATCCAAGATGCTAGGATTTTGTTAGACATGGGGTTGCCAAATTCTTTTCCTAGTCTATGGGCTGTCTGCTGCTCTCTTGA
>NW_007157927.1:0-977 GCF_000164805.1 Carlito syrichta | reverse complement strand
TATTTCTCAAAAGTACATGGGTATGGGGACACATTTAGTTTTAGTTTTTATTCTATGACTGGAAAAGCAACAGTATTGATGGAATAATACTTGGTAGGTGGCACTCAGCCAAAATAGGAGGAGTTACAGAGAGGGGTGGGTAGTGTGGTCAATGGCAAACTCATGTGAAAATGAAGAAAAGACCTGCTCCTGCTGCAGCAGGTAATGGTCCCTTAATACCACTTGATTTGGGGCCTCTGAGAATAGAGTTCACATAGGAATGTGTTTTCAGAAGTTTTTGCAAGAAAAGCTGTACATCCTTATTATTTTTCATTTTACATGTTAGCAACTACATTTAAATTTAAGCAAATATCAATAGTATCAATATGTAGCAGTCAATGGTTCAGACTAGCCATGAGAAAACTGTGGATTAGATGCCCACAAAGTTTTGAGACATTAGGGCCACATGATCTCAAAGTAGTCCCTTTCTCATAAATATATATATTTAATTATTTATTTATATGGACTGGGTGCAGTGGCTCATGTCTGTAATCTCAGCACATTGGGAGGCCAGGACAGGAGGATCGCTTGAGCCTAGGCATTTGAAACAAGCCTGGGCAGCATAGCAACAGCTCATCTCTACAAAAAATAAAAAAAATTACCTGAGTGTGGTGGCACATGCCTTTAGCCCCCAGCTACTCGAAAGACTGAGACGGGAGTGTCACCTGAGCCTAGGAGGTTGAGGCTATAGTGAGTTGTAATCATGCCACTACACCCCAGTCTGGGTGAAAGAACAAGACCGCTGATTCAAAAACAAAGAAGCAAACAACTTATATGTCCCTTACTATATTTTGAAACCCTCTAAAGCACTTTGTATGTCCTAACTCATTTACTCTATACACAATCTTATGAAGTAGGCACTATTGTGATCCTCATTTTACAGATGAGGAAACTGAGGCACAGAGCAGTCAAGTCTGCTAAAGTCACAGAACAAATAA
>NW_007157926.1:0-871 GCF_000164805.1 Carlito syrichta | reverse complement strand
GAAAAAGCTGTACATCCTTTATTATTTTTCATTTTACATGTTAGCAACTACATTTAAATTTAAGCAAATATCAATAGTATCAATATGTAGCAGTCAATGGTTCAGACTAGCCATGAGAAAACTGTGCATTAGATGCCCACAAAGTTTTGAGACATTAGGGCCACATGATCTCAAAGTAGTCCCTTTCTCATAAATATATATATTTAATTATTTATTTATATGGACTGGGTGCAGTGGCTCATGTCTGTAATCTCAGCACATTGGGAGGCCAGGACAGGAGGATCGCTTGAGCCTAGGCATTTGAAACAAGGCTGGGCAGCATAGCAACAACTCATCTCTACAAAAAATAAAAAAAATTACCTGAGTGTGGTGGCACATGCCTTTAGCCCCCAGCTACTCGAAAGACTGAGACGGGAGTGTCACCTGAGCCTAGGAGGTTGAGGCTATAGTGAGTTGTAATCATGCCACTACACCCCAGTCTGGGTGAAAGAACAAGACCGCTGATTCAAAAACAAAGAAGCAAACAACTTATATGTCCCTTACTATATTTTGAAACCCTCTAAAGCACTTTGTATGTCCTAACTCATTTACTCTATACAACAATCTTATGAAGTAGGCACTATTGTGATCCTCATTTTACAGATGAGGAAACTGAGGCACAGAGCAGTCAAGTCTGCTAAAGTCACAGAACAAATAAGTAATTGTGCCAGAATTCCAACACTGACCGTCCAGCACTATAGCTATCTCTTAACTTTGTTCATGTAAACTTGTATTTCTTTTCTTTTCTTTCTTTTTTTTTTTGAGATAGGGTCTTACTTTCTTGCTCAGGCTGGAGTGCAGTGGCACATCATAGTTCACTGCAGCCTTAAAG
>NW_007157925.1:0-1720 GCF_000164805.1 Carlito syrichta | reverse complement strand
CGGGCAGTCATTTGCAATTATGTTGAATGATAGAAAGCAGAGACTGGCATCAGGAGACCCAGGTCACAGTCTCTCCTTTGTCTCTAATTAGTCAATCCCTTAAGTACTCTAGCTGCAGTTTCTTTATCTATACAATGATAAGTTGGTTTAGATCAAGAGTCAGAAGTCCAAATACCTACATGGGCAGGGCAGGTGACAGAAGCATAAAAGCTTACATCACGGCATATCACAGCATCACCACTTATTTGCTTCACAGTCGCAAAAACAACTGTGTTGAAATTTCACTCTCTTTTATATATCATTAAGCTTTTCATCAGGCATCTTTTCACATACCCGTCATTCAGTCATGGTTCTTTTTATAGTTTGTTTTCTTAATGGAGGATTATGCTGTATTCTTTTGCTACAGATGCACTTTGTCGGTATATTCAACCCAGAAATCCTCTTTATGTTCTGAAAAAGCAAGTCTGACTCACATTTTCCTGGACATGTGGATCTCTCAGTCTTTGTTTCCATTTTTTTATTTCTCAAAAGTACATGGGTATGGGGACATATTTAGTTTTTAGTTTTTATTCTATGACTGGAAAAGCAACAGTATTGATGGAATAATACTTGGTAGGTGGCACTCAGCCAAAATAGGAGGAGTTACAGAGAGGGGTGGGTAGTGTGGTCAACGGCAAACTCATGTGAAAATGAAGAAAAGACCTGCCCCTGCTGCAGCAGGTAATGGTCCCTTAATACCACTTGATTTGGGGCCTCTGAGAATAGAGTTCACATAGGAATGTGTTTTCAGAAGTTTTTGCAAGAAAAGCTGTACATCCTTATTATTTTTCATTTTACATGTTAGCAACTACATTTAAATTTAAGCAAATATCAATAGTATCAATATGTAGCAGTCAATGGTTCAGACTAGCCATGAGAAAACTGTGCATTAGATGCCCACAAAGTTTTGAGACATTAGGGCCACATGATCTCAAAGTAGTCCCTTTCTCATAAATATATATATTTAATTATTTATTTATATGGACTGGGTGCAGTGGCTCATGTCTGTAATCTCAGCACATTGGGAGGCCAGGACAGGAGGATCGCTTGAGCCTAGGCATTTGAAACAAGGCTGGGCAGCATAGCAACAACTCATCTCTACAAAAAATAAAAAAAAATTACCTGAGTGTGGTGGCACATGCCTTTAGCCCCCAGCTACTCGAAAGACTGAGACGGGAGTGTCACCTGAGCCTAGGAGGTTGAGGCTATAGTGAGTTGTAATCATGCCACTACACCCCAGTCTGGGTGAAAGAACAAGACCGCTGATTCAAAAACAAAGAAGCAAACAACTTATATGTCCCTTACTATATTTTGAAACCCTCTAAAGCACTTTGTATGTCCTAACTCATTTACTCTATACAACAATCTTATGAAGTAGGCACTATTGTGATCCTCATTTTACAGATGAGGAAACTGAGGCACAGAGCAGTCAAGTCTGCTAAAGTCACAGAACAAATAAGTAATTGTGCCAGAATTCCAACACTGACCGTCCAGCACTATAGCTATCTCTTAACTTTGTTCATGTAAACTTGTATTTCTTTTCTTTTCTTTCTTTTTTTTTTTTGAGATAGGGTCTTACTTTCTTGCTCAGGCTGGAGTGCAGTGGCACATCATAGTTCACTGCAGCCTTAAACTCCTGGGCTCAAGGGATTGTCCCACTGCAGCCTCCCCAGTAGCTGGG
>NW_007157924.1:0-764 GCF_000164805.1 Carlito syrichta | reverse complement strand
TTCATGGCTCACTTGAACTCCTGGGTTCAAGTGAACCTCCCAATTAAGCCTCCCAAGTAGATTTGACTACTGGCATAAGTCACCATGTTTGGTAGCAGTGGCTCCTTTTTTTTTTTTCTTTCTCTATTTTAAAGATGTGGGGTACAATTCGGGGTTAGGTATACAAATGTTATTATGCAGACATCCTTGTTGATGAGGTGTGTCTCTCCCTCCCCTGGCAGCTTCTCTCAACTGTCAATCCTGCACTCCCCCTCTCCTGGCAATTTCCCCGCTACTGCTGATCCCTTTCTTATAGTATTATAATTGTTCAAGGACCGTTTATGAGTGAGAATATATGGTACTCTGTTCTTTGTTTCTGTGATAGAGCAGAGGCTCATTCTTAGAGAGAGTCTCTGCATTATGAATTTCTTCTTTTGCAAGGAAACATTTAGGAAAGAATTCTGTAGGTACTTTTTTATGCAGTAGTACATTAATTTAATAGGTAGTGTTTTTGATTTTCAGCCAGCAAATACAATTTTTATTTGTTTAAAAATGTGTTTAAGCCGGGCTTGGTGGCTCAGCCTGTAATCCTGCGCCTTTGGGAGGCTGAAGTGAGTGGATTGCCTGAACCCGCGGGTTCGAGACCCGCCTGGGCAGCGAGGCCTCATCTCTACAATAAATCAAAAAATCAGCCGGGTGTGGTAGTGCATGCCTGTAATTCCAGCTACTCGGAAGGCTGAGGTGGAAGGATCGCTGGAGCCCAGCAGGTCGAGGCTGCAGTGGCC
>NW_007157923.1:0-3625 GCF_000164805.1 Carlito syrichta | reverse complement strand
TAAGGCAAGAAGTACCAGACGTCAGTAATGAGGCAAGTAGTATCAGACAACACATAAGGAAAGTAAGATCAGATGGTACTAATAAGGCAAGTAGGATCAGAGGGCACTAAAAGGCAAGTAGTATCAGAAGGCACTAATAAGGAAAGTAGGATTTGACGGCACTAAGGCAAGTGGGATCAGACGGCACTAATAACGCAAGTAGGATCAGACGGCACTAAAACGCAAGTAGTATCAGATGGCACTAATAAGGCAAGTAGTATCAGACGGCACTAATTAGTCTAGTAGCATCACACGGCACTAATAAGGCAAGTAGTATTAGACGGGACTAATTAAACAAGGATTATTAGACGACATTAATAAGACAAGGAGTAGCAGATGGCACTAATAAGTCAAGGAGTATCAGATGGCTTAATAAAGCAAGGATTATCAGACGGCACTAATAATGCAAAGAGTATCAGATGGCACTAGTATGGAAAGGAGAATCAGCTGGCACTAATAAGGCAAGTATTACCAGACGGGACTAATAATGCAAGTAGAACCAGACGGCACTAAGAAGGCAAGTAATATCAGATGACAATAAGATGACAACTAATATCAGATGACACTAAGAATGCAAGTAGTATCAGACAGCACTAAGAAGGAAAGTAGTATCAGACAGCACTAAGAAAGAACTAAGCCGGGCTCAGTGGCTCAGCCTTTAATCCCGCGCCTTTGGGAGGCTGAGGTGAGTGGATTGCCTGAGCCCGTGGGTTCGAGACCCGCCTGGGCAGCGAGACCTCATCTCTACAATAAATCAAAAAATCAGCTGGGTGTGGTAGTGCATGCCTGTAATTCCAACTACTTGGAAGGCTGAGGCGGAAGGATCGCTGGAGCCCAGCAGGTCAAGGCTGCGGTGGCCGGAAGCGGCCACTGCACTCCAGTCTGGGCGACAGAGTGAGACTCCAACTCAAAAAAAAAAAAAAAAAAAAAAAAAGAAAGAAAGAACTATTAGATGGCACTAAGAGGGCAAGTAGTATCAGACGGCACGAAGAAGGCAAGTAGTATCAGATGGCTCTAAAGAGGCAAGTAATATCAGATAGCACTAAGAAGGGAAGTAGGATCAGGTGGCAAAATTAAGGCAACTAGGGTCAAACGGCACTAATGAGGCAAGTAGGATCAGATGGCACTAAAAAGGCAATTAGGATCAGATGGCACTAATAAGTCAAGTAGGAGCAGACGTCACTAATAAGGCAATTAGAATCAAATGGAACTAATAAGGCCACGAGTATCAGATGGCACTAATAAGTCCAGGAGAATCAGACTGCAGTAATAAGGCAAGTAGGATCAGATGGCACTAATATACAAGTAGGATCAGACGGCACAAATAATGCAAGTAGTATCAGACAGAACTAATAAGGGAAGTAGGAATCAAACGGCAGTAATAAAGCAAGTAGTATCAGTCGGCACTAATAAGGTAAGGAGTATCAGACGGCACTAATAAGGCAAGTAATATCAGACGGCACTAATAAGGCAAGTAGGATCGGATGGCCCTAATTTAAGGCAAGTAGGATCAGTCGGCACTAATAAGACAAGTAGGATCAGACGGCACTAATAAAGCAAGTAGTATCAGATGGCACTAATAAGACAAGTAGGATCAGACGGCACTAATAAAGCAAGTAGTATCAGATGACACTAAAAAGGCAAGGAGAATCAGACGGCACTAAGAAGGCAAGTAATATAAGACGGCACTAATAAGGCAAGTAGGATCAGATGGCACTAATGAGGCAAAGAGTATCAGATGGCAATAATAAGGCAAGGCATATTAGAATGCATGAATAAGGCAAGGCGTATCAGACGACACTAATAAACAAGGTGTATCAGACGGCACTAAAAAGGCAAGGAGAATCAGAAAGCACTGAAAAGGGAAGGAGTATCATATGGCAATTATAAGGGAAGTAGAATCAGACGGCTCTAATAAGACAAGTAGTGTCAGACTGCACTAACAAGGCAATTAGTATCAGACGGCACTAACTAGGCAGGTAGTATCAGACATCAATAATAAGGCAATTAGTATCAGATGGAATTAAGAAGTAAAGTAGTATCAGACGACACTAATAAGGCAAGTAGTATCAGATGGCACTAAGAAGGCAAATAGTATCAGACGGAACTATGAAGGCAAGTAATATCAGACGGCACTTATAAAGCTAGTATCAGACGGCACTAATAAAGCATCTAGTATCTGTTGGTACTAATAAGGCAAGTAGGATTTGGCGGCACTAATAAGGCAAGGAGTATCAGACGGAACTAATAAAGCAAGGAGTATCAGATGGAACTAATAAGGCAAGGGCTATCAGATGGCACTAATATGGCGAGGAGTATCAGATGGCACTAATAAGGCAAGGAGTATCAGAGGGCACTACTAAGGCAAGGAGTATCAGGCGGTATTATTAAGGCAAGGGGTATCAGACGGCACTACTAAGGCAAGGAGTAACAGACGGCATTACTAAGGCAAGGAGTAACATACGGCACTATTAAAGTAAGGAGTCTCAGACGGCAATAATAAAGCAAGTAGTATCAGACAGCACTATAAGGCAAGTAGTATCAGACGGCACTAATAAGGCAAGTAGTATCAGTCGGCAATAACAACGCAAGTAGTATCAAACGGCACTAACAAGGCAAGTAGTATCAGACGGCAGTAACAAGGAAAGTATTATAACGTGGCACTAACAAGGCAAGTAGTTTCAGACAACACTAAGAAGGCAAGTAGTATCAGACGACATACAGAAGGCAAGTAGTATCAGACGACACTAAGAAGGCAAGTAGTGTCAGACGACACTAGCATGACAAGTAGTATCAGACGGCCCTAATAAGGCAAGTAGTATCAGACGGCACTAACAAAGAAGGTAGTATCAGACAGCACTAAGAAGGCAATTAGTATCAGATGGCACAAAGAAGTCAATAGTATCAGACGACACTAATAAGGCAAGTAGTATCAGATGGCACTAAGAAGGCAAGCAGTATCAGATGGCATTAAGATGGCATGTGGTATCTGTTGGTACTAATAAGGCAAGTAGGATTTGGCGACACTAATAAGGCAAAGAGTATCAGACTGCAATAATAAGGCAAGGAGATTCAGATGGCACTAACAAGACAAGTAGTATCAGGCGGCTCTAACAATGCATGTAGTTTCAGACAGCACAAACAAGGCAAGTAGTATCACACGGCACCAATAATGCAAGTAGTTACAGACGACATAAAGAAGGCTAGTAATATCAGACGACATAAAGAAGGCAAGTAGCATCAGACGACACAAATAAGGCAAGTTGTATCAGACGACACTAATAAGGCAAGTAGTATCAGACGACACTAAGAAGGCAAGTAGTATCAGATGACCCTAGTAAAGCAAGTAGTATCAGACGACACTAAGAAGGCAAAGAGCATGAGATGACACTAAGAAGCCACGTAGTATCAGATGACACTAATAAGGCATGTAGAATTAGACAACACTAAGAGGGCTCATAGCATCAGGTGACACTAATAAGGCACGTAACATCAGATGACACTAATAAGGCACGTAGTATCACATGACAATAATAAAGGCACATAGTGTCAGAAGACACTAATATGGCACGTAGTATAACATGGC
>NW_007157922.1:0-830 GCF_000164805.1 Carlito syrichta | reverse complement strand
GGGGCTTCCTTCCCAAATGATCAGTCTGTTCACGATGATCCCAACTCCATACACAAATGGACGATCTGCTTTTTTTTCCTATAATCATTTCTATTTTGAGTAGGAGTCTCACTCTGTCGCCCTGGTTGGAGAGCACTGGCTCACTCCGAGCCATCACTGCCTCAGCCTGCCAGGCTCTGGCAACCATTTCCACAGGCATCTGAGGAGCCAGAACAACAGGTGCATGCCCTGTCATTTGGGATGGAGGGTAGAGAAGAGTCTTTCCGAGGGGCGCTGGAGTGTCTCGGCCCACAGGCTTGGGCTAGTCGCTGGCCTCTGCCTCCCAAAGTGCTGGGATGATGAGACTGAGCACCAGAGATTGGGGCTGGAAGGTGCCGAGCTTGGGGGACCTTCACATGTGGGGGTTGGGGGTGAAGGACTGAGGGCAGAAAGTCTACTGAAGAATGGATTTCTTTCTTTCTTTTTTCTTTCTTTCTTTCTTTCTTTCTCTTTCTTTCTTTTTTCTTCCTTCCTTCCTTCCTTCCTTCCTTCCTTCTTTCCTGCCTTCTTTCTTTCTTTCTTTCTTTCTTTCTTTCTTTCTTTCTTTCTTTCTTTCTTTCTTTCTTTCTTTCTTTCTTTCTTTCTTTTCTTTTTCTTTCCTGTCTAGGTTGCCCAGGCTGCTCTCAAACCACCCAACTTGGGACATCCTCGCAACGTGGGCCTCCAGAACTGCTGCGATCACAGGTTTCCCATTTGTGCGGCATCCTGGTCTTCCTGCAAGGTCTTGAACTCTGAGCCAGAGGTGATCCTCCAGTCGAGGCCTGCCCTCATTCCAGGTTACCTGGGTTTTG
>NW_007157921.1:0-665 GCF_000164805.1 Carlito syrichta | reverse complement strand
TTCTTTCTTTTTTCTTCCTTCCTTCCTTCCTTCCTTCCTTCCTTCCTTCCTTCCTTCCTTCCTTCCTTCTTTCTTTCTTTCTTTCTTTCTTTCTTTCTTTCTTTCTTTCTTTCTTTCTTTCTTTCTTTCTTTCTTTTCTTTTTCTTTCCTGTCTAGGTTGCCCAGGCTGCTCTCAAACCACCCAACTTGGGACATCCTCGCAACGTGGGCCTCCAGAACTGCTGCGATCACAGGTTTCCCATTTGTGCGGCATCCTGGTCTTCCTGCAAGGTCTTGAACTCTGAGCCAGAGGTGATCCTCCAGTCGAGGCCTGCCCTCATTCCAGGTTACCTGGGTTTTGCTTGGGTCAAGGTGGGGGCTTGCTATGGTCTCAAACCTGGTCTCAGCTCTCAGGCTTCGGCCATCTTCCCGTATCATCCTCCATGAATTGCCAAGGAGACAAGTGTAAGTCACCTGGCTGGCCCTCCCCCAAAGGTTTGAGGGTAATGTCCCTCTTTTCCCTGAGGTGGCCCCTGGGGGGAGCAAGCAGGTCCACTCTGGAGATCTAGGTGGGCGGAGTGGTGGGCACCCTGACAGAGACTGACCTCTGTGCCAGGCATTCCCTCATGACAGGCTCAGTGGACACTATGGCTGTACTCTCCACAGTCCCAGGTCATCTGAAGAGA
>NW_007157920.1:0-3972 GCF_000164805.1 Carlito syrichta | reverse complement strand
CCTGTTGATGCCGATTCCAAACTCTCCATACAAAAAGACAGATGCCCAGAAGGTTCCTAGGGACGTGGAAACCATGATTCCTGCTTACCTTTAAAAATACGTACTTAACATTTGGCAACTGCAAAACCATTGTCCCCTCTCAAAATAAAAAGAGAAAGGGAAGATGAAGGATTACAGGATTCACCTTAAGACCAGAGTTACATCCAAATATGGCAAGAAGATTCTTTTTGTCCTGGAATCTGGTCTAAGTTTTTCCAAGGAACCAAACGGACTTAGAGTGCCTGATACCCATTTACAATTTTCAAGAGGACCAGAATGTTGCTGGAGTCCTGAAATGACCGATTGGTAATATCCGCTTGCTACATTGCTCCGAAACATTTGGAGAGCTCGAAGCCCTGTTTCTTGTTTGTCCCATAGCAGACACCCTGGGAATTTTTTGGATTGAGGACTCGTACAGCAAAGATTCTTTATTCTTCCTTAGTTAGAGGCCGTGTAGTGTCCTGTATATGAGGAATCTTTTCCTAGATTCCGGTTTCAAAACCCTGATCTTTGTTTAGCCCTTAGTAAGACACCATGTAGAGTTTTTGATAGAGGAACCGTGTAAAACAGAATGCTTCTTTTTTCTTCGCAAGAGGCCATGTAGTTTCCTGTATATGAGGACTGCTATTACCCACATTCATGCCTCGAATCCCTGATTCTTCTTTAGCCGTCAGCAAGATGCCCTGTAGATTTTCAGGACTGAGGACTTGTATAACCCAGGTTCCTTATTTTTAGCAACAGCAGTGCAGTTGCCTGAATATGAGTACTCCTTTTCCCAGATACATACATCGAAACCCTGATGCTTGTTTAGACCATAGGAAGACTCCGTGTAGTTTTTTGGGGATTGAGAACACATGTCACCCAGATTCCTTATTCTTTCTTAGGAAATGTCCGTGCAGTTGCCTGTATATGAGGATTTCATTTTCCTAGATTATGCTTCAAAAATCCAAATTCGTCTTTAGCCCTTAGCAAGACACTGTGAAGATGTTGTTGGGATCGAGGACAGGTGTAAATCAGATTCCTTATACTTCCCTAGCAATAGACAGTGCACTTTCCTGTATATGAGGACCCCCATAATCCAGATTCCTACTCCCAAGAGGTTATCTCTTGGTGGTTATCTCTTGGAAAGACACTCTGTAGGTTTTGAGGATGGAGGACTCGTTTAACCAAGATTCCTTATTCTTCCGCAGTATCAGGTCGTGTAGTTTTCTGTTTATGAGGACTCCCATTACTGAATTTCCTGCTTCATTCTCAGCAAGACGCCGAGACATTTTCTGGTGACCTAGAATTCCAGTTGCTTGGATATCAATAGAAAGGCATCCATAAAGTTCTTGTGGAATTGGAACCCAAGATTCCTGTTCCCTTTTCAAAAGATATACTAAAAATGTGTCGACATAGAAGCCCAGATTGCTCATTAACCTTTATCAAGACGTTGTAGATTTAGGCGATTGTGAACTCCAAGAACCGGATTCCCTTTCCGTTCTCAGCAAGATGCCTTTATTTTCCCTATGTGGAATCAAAACTCTGTATACAAAAATGCAGATGCCCAGATGTTTCCTAGGGACGTGGAATCCATGATTCCTGTTACATTTTAATAATTCGTGCTAAATATTTGGCAACTGCAAAACCTTTGGCCCTTCTCCAAATAAAAGTACAATCGGAAATTTAAGGGTTACCAAGTTCATGTTAAGACCAGATTTACATCCAAATACGGCAAGAAGATACTTTTGTTCCGGGAATCTGGCCTGAGTTGTTCCGAGGGACCTAAGGGACTTGTACTACCAGATATCCGTTTACAACTCTGAAGAGAACCAGAATGTTGCTGGAGTCCTGAAACGACTGATTCATATTACCCACAAGCCAAATATCTCCAAAACATGAGACGAGCTCGAACCCTGATTCTTGTTTATCCCGTGGCAAGACACCCTGAGAATTTTTCGGATTTGGACTTGTGTATCACAGATTCCTTATTCTTCCTTATGAGGGGCCGTGTAGTGTCCTGTATATGATTATTCTTTTTCCCCAGAATCCTGTTTGGAATCCCTGATTCTTGTTTAGCTCTTAGCAAGATGTCATGTAGATACTGTGACAGGGGAACTGTGTAAAACAGGTTTCTTATTTCTCCTTAGCAAGAGATTGTGTCGATTCTGTATATGAGGACTGCCATTACCTATGTTGTAGCTTCTAAACCCTGATTCTTGTTTAGCCCACAGCAGATGGCCTGTTGATTTTCAGGACTGAGGACTGCTATAACCCTGATTCTTTTTCTTCCTGGGCAAGGGGCCGAGTATTTTTCTGTATATTAGGACTCTCATTACATAGATCCTGCTTCGAAACTCTGATTCTTTTTTAGCCCTTTTCAAGATGCCCTGTAGATTTTTGGGATTGAGACTCATTTAAACCAGATTCCTTATTCTTTCTTAGCACTAGGTCATGTAGTTGCCTTTATATAAGGACTGCATTTCCCCAGATGCATGCTTAAAACACCCGGATTCGTGTTTATCCCATAGCAAGACGACCTGAAGTTTTTTTGGGATTGAGGACACCAGTAACGCAGATTCCTTATTCTTACTTAGTGTAATTTCCTGTATGTGAGGACTCCCATTACCCAGATTCCTTCTTCAAAACTTGGTTCTTGGTTACCTCTTAGGAAGACGGCCTGTAGTTTTTGGGATTGAGGACTCATGTAACCAAGATTCCTTATACTTCCTTAGCAATATGTCGTGTAGTTTCCTGTATATGACGAATCCCATTACCCAACTTCCCGCTTCACTCTGCAGGATGCCGAGACAGTTCTTTATGACTGAGAAATTCAGCTGTTTGGATATCAAGAGAAAGACTCCCATAATATTCTTTGGGATCTGGAATCCAAGATTCCTGGTTCCCATTAGCATGACCTCCCCAAAATGTGTAATCTTCTAAACCCAACATCCCAATTCTGGCCCGCCCGCCCACAAGAATTTTCAGTAGTTTGAGGTCACCTCTATCGAGGGATTTTGTACCAATATGACTTGATTCTGGGGAAAATGATTATGGTCGTAGATGTTCCTAGGACACAAAAGGGTTTGTAGGACCTGATCCTTTATTACAACTAAAAAGAGGACAAGAAATTTCTTGTGGATCTGTAATGACAGATTAGAGTATCCACGGAGCCAGTAGCTCTGAAAAATTAGGGTCCCAGAAGCCCAGATTGCTGATTAAACCTTATCAAGAGGCCCTGTAGATTCCAGTTAATGAGAACTCCTAGAACCGGATTTCCTTTTCGTTCTCAGCAAAATGCCCTGATTTTCCCTGTCAATGAGGATTCCAAACTCTGTATACAAAAAGACAGATGCCCAGAAGTTTCCTAGGGATGTGGAATCCATGATTTTGCGTTACCTTTAAAAATACGTACTAAACATTTTGCAATTGCAAAACCCTTGTCCCCTCTCAAAATAAAAAGATAAACGGAAGTTGAAGCATTACAGGGTTCACCTTAAGACCAGAGTTACTTCCAAATATGGCAAGAAGATTCGTTTTGTCCTGGAATATGGTCTTAGTTGTTCCGAGGAACCTAACGAACTTGGAGTGCCCGATACCCATTTACAACTTTCAAGATAACCAGAATGTTGCTGGAGTCCTGAAATGACCGATTCGTAATATCCGCATGCTACATTGCTTCAAAACATTTGGGGAGCTCGAAGCCCTGTTTCTTCTTTGTCCCGTAACAGTCACCCTGGGAATTTTTGGGATTGAGGACTCGTACAGCAAAGATTCTTTATTCTTCCTTAGTTAGAGGCCATGTAGTGTCCTGTATTTGAGGACTCTCTTTCCCTAGATTTCTGTTTCAAAACCCTGATTCTTGTTTAGCGCTTACTAAGACGCCATGTAGATTTTTTTGAAAGAGGATCCGTGTGAAACAGATTTCTTCTTTTTTCTTAGCAAGAGGCCATG
>NW_007157919.1:0-765 GCF_000164805.1 Carlito syrichta | reverse complement strand
TCTTTCCCTAGATTTCTGTTTCAAAACGTGATTCTTGTTTAGCGCTTACTAAGATGCCATGTAGATTTTTTGAAAGAGGATCCGTGTGAAACAGATTCATTCTTTTTTCTTAGCAAGAGGCCATATAGTTTCCTGTATATGAGGATTGCTATTACCCACATTCATGCCTCGAATCCCTGATTCTTCTTTAGCCGTCAGCAAGATGCCCTGTAGATTTTCAGGACTGAGGACTTGTATAACCCAGGTTCCTTATTTTTAGCAACAGCAGTGCAGTTGCCTGAATATGAGTACTCCTTTTCCCAGATACATACATCGAAACCCTGATGCTTGTTTAGACCATAGGAAGACTCCGTGTAGTTTTTTGGGGATTGAGAACACATGTCACCCAGATTCCTTATTCTTTCTTAGGAAATGTCCGTGCAGTTGCCTGTATATGAGGATTTCATTTTCCTAGATTATGCTTCAAAAATCCAAATTCGTCTTTAGCCCTTAGCAAGACACTGTGAAGATGTTTTTGGGATCGAGGACAGGTGTAAATCAGATTCCTTATACTTCCCTAGCAATAGACAGTGCACTTTCCTGTATATGAGGACCCCCATAATCCAGATTCCTACTCCCAAGAGGTTATCTCTTGGTGGTTATCTCTTGGAAAGACACTCTGTAGGTTTTGAGGATGGAGGACTCGTTTAACCAAGATTCCTTATTCTTCTGAAGTATCAGGTCGTGTAGTTTTCTGTTTATGAGAACTCCCATTACTGAAATTCG
>NW_007157918.1:0-756 GCF_000164805.1 Carlito syrichta | reverse complement strand
GTTTCTATTCAGAAGGAAAATTGGGAGTCTCATGGCAGAAAATCCTTTTGTAGGGACACATCTGTGACCAGACTGTACAGTATGAATGACACCAAATAAGTCCCTGAAGTGCTTATTTGAAATTATTTTTACATTTTAAGGCTATCTCACACTTGTTAGCTTATAATTTTATATCACAATTCTTTGTGGACAGGATATTCTGTGAAGGAACCCTTGAAGTTTCCACTTCACTCTCTGAGGTCGAAAATAAGAGGCTCGTGCAAAACTACAAGGTGTGCCCTACGAATGCCACCCAAAGAGGCACCTATTGATTAATTCGCAAACATTTTGCTATATTTGGCTCTCTTAAGATGGTTGCTTACAGCTATGTGTCACAGTGATCTGAGGGAATAACTTGCAGTGTTTCTATCTTGGAAAATTAATGAGACAGGGTTTTAAGGTCTCAAATCTGACCTCTTTGTGAACCCTACATGTTGAGTTTTCTTTTCTTGGTACTTTTTAACTTTAGAATCATGGGGTACATGAGTAGAGTACTTACAAAGCTTTCTTGCATGAAGGCAATATTTGTTCTTCTGAAGAGCCCCCTAACCACAGAAGAGATCATGATATCCAGTAGGTAGTTTGTGTCCCTTTCCTCCCTTTCGCCCTCTCAGCTTAAATCAGTTCCCAGTGTCTGTTGTCCCCATTCTTGTACCCAGTGTTTAGGACACACTTGTGAGTGACAACATGCAGTATTTAATTTTTTGTTCTATAACA
>NW_007157917.1:0-696 GCF_000164805.1 Carlito syrichta | reverse complement strand
ATAGGAAAAGAGGAAGTCAATCTCTCTCTCTTTGTAGATGACATGTTTGTGTACCTTGAAAACCCAAGAGAATCTGTCAAAAACCTCCTTACACTGATGGCAATCAGGGGTATCCAAATAGGAAAAGAGGAAGTCAATTTATCTCTCTTTGCAGACGATATGATTGTGTACCTTGAAAACTCAAGAGAATCTGTCAAAAACCTCCTTACACTGATAAAGGCCTTTGGCAAAGTCTCAGGATATAAAATAAATGAGCAAAAGACAATCGCATTTCTTTACACCAATAATAAACAACAGAAACCCAAATAAAAAGCACAATTCCATTCACAATAGCCACAAAAAAATGAAATGCCTTGGCATCTTATTAATCAGAGACGTGAAAGACCTTTACAATGAAAACTACAAAACACTGTTCAAAGAAATCAAAGATGACACAAACAAGTGGAAAAATATCCCATGCTCATGGATTGGAAGAATCAACATTGTGAAGATATCCATTTTACCTAAGGCAATTTACAAATTCAATGCAATACCCATCAAATTACCAGCAACATTTTTTTCACACCTAGAAAAAACAACACAGGAATACATATGGAAACACAAACGACCAACAATAGCCAGAACAATCTTCAGCAAAAAAAAAAAAAAAAAAAAAAAGCAGGTGGTATCACATTACCAGACTTCAAACTTTACTAT
>NW_007157916.1:0-2214 GCF_000164805.1 Carlito syrichta | reverse complement strand
CATAGAATTGAATATCTTTAAACAATAGGAAAAAAGTGAAATGTTTTCCAGACCAAAAAATACCTGAGAGATTTGGATGCTAGTAGCAGCTTCTAACAAGCATACTTTGGGCCAGGTGTGGTGCCTCACTCCGGTATTCCCAGTACTTTGGGAGGCCAAGATGAGACGATTGCCCTAACCAACAGGTCCCAGACAAGCGTGCGCCACTTTTGGGACCTTATCTCTACAAAAAATCAATATATTAGGTTGGCATCGTGATGCGTGCATATAGTTCCAGCTACTTGAAAGGCTAAGGTGCAAGGATTGCCTAAACCCAGTGGGTTGAGGCTGCGGTGGCCGTGTGTGCCACTGTCATCCAGCCTGGGTGGCAAAGTGAGACTCCAACTCAAAAATAGTAGTGTAGTTCCAACCATTTTATTTAAATATAACAATTCTGTGCTTCCTACATGACTAATGGCAGAATCTTGTCATTTTTAGGTTATTATCCATCACTGACTGCATAATCTGATGGGCCTTCCATTGTGTGTAATGTTGGTCACTCATTTTTCATAACTGATTTGTGGTTATGGACTCACAGTGCATAGACGTTGACCCCAAGATTCAACACTTAGATGGGCTCACTCATCTCTCCCTGTCGTGGGTGAGAAGAAAGACCTGGAGGAAGCAAACACACTGGAAGACAAATTCTCTGCATGTAGGTGAGTTTCTGTCTCCAGTGAGACACAGCATGGTCACAGCTTCTCTTCCACCACTGTGGCTTTAATTGTATACTGCATCTCTATATATGTCTCATTCTCCTCTTAAACTCTGTTTTCCCTTGGTTTCCTAGTCTGGTTGTTGTTTTGTTTTGCTTTTTAAGTTGGAGGCTAACTCCGTCACCCAGGCGACCCTTCCTCCTAAGCATTCCAAATAGCTGAAATTACAGGCACAAGCTATCACGCCTTGCTTATTTTTTTTTTTTTTGTGGAGATGAAGTCTCACAAAGTTGCCAGGCTGGTCTCAAACCCCTGAGCTCAGTCTCCCAAAGTATTGGAATTATATGCTTCAGCCAACACATCTGGCAATTCAAACATTTTTGTTGACAAATGAATTTTTCTCCTCAGAACACAAACAGCTGGTATCTATATCAGTATCAATCTCAATTGTGTATTGATTAGATTTTCAACTTGCTGATATCATTTAACCTTCTCAAACGTGTTTTTTCATTATTTTTTATTTCTATTGCTTTTCATGTGTTTCAAAATATTTTATACTACTTCCTGATAATTAGATTTTTAAATGTCTGATTTTCTGTGAAATGTCACCATATCCTTTTACTCTGTTAACACGGTCATATGACTTTCTTATTGATTCTGTTAATGTGACTAATTGTATTGATGGATTCCCAAATGCTGAATCTCCTATTCTTTCCTGACATAAAGGGAGTTTGATCATGATGCAGTGCTGCAGCATGCAGACAGTGTTTGTAATATTCAAATGTGATTTTCCCACAAAGAAAAGCATGAAATCCTTAGTCTGGAATAGAAATCGTGTGTTGACACTGACTTCATATAGCAAAACCCAGTTTCTGTAATTTTCTTTTTTTTGAAAATTATTTTTATTTTAAAGATATGGGGTACATTTCAGGGTTAGATCATAAGTGGTTATCATACATGAAAAATTTGGGTACTGTTATTGATGGTATATGCCCCCCCACCACCTGTAGCAGTGTCCCACTACGGCCAGTCATTTTCTTTTAATATTCTGATAGTGTTCTGGTTCAGTTAATGAGTGAGTACATGTAGTACTCAGATCATTGTTTATGTGATAAATCACTGCGTTTATTTATTTATTTATTTTTGAGTGGAGTCTCACTTTGTCACCCAAGCTGGAGTTCAATGGCACTTTCATGGCCACTGCAGCCTCAACTTGCTGGGCTCAGGCTCTCTTTCTACCTCAACCTTCAAGTAGCTAGAATAAAAGCACACAACACCATGACTGGTTAATTTTTTTTCTTTGATTTATTGTAGAGACAAGGTCTTTCCAAGTTGCCCAATCTGGTCTCGAACCCATGAGCTCAACAATCCTCTCACTTCTGCCTCCCAAAGTGCTGGGATTACACAGGTCAGTCACTGCCTCTGGATCAATCACTGAGTAGTGTAGACTCTGAATTTCATCCAAGTTGTTGCAGAGTTCATAATTTTGTTTTTCTTTATGGGTTACATAACAGTCCTT
>NW_007157915.1:0-1143 GCF_000164805.1 Carlito syrichta | reverse complement strand
ATATTAGGTTGGCATCATGATGCGTGCATATAGTTCCAGCTACTTGAAAGGCTAAGGTGCAAGGATTGCCTAAACCCAGCGGGTTGAGGCTGCGGTGGCCCGTGTGTGCCACTGTCGTCCAGCCTGGGTGGCAGAGTGAGACTCCAACTCAAAAATAGTAGTGTAGTTCCAACCATTTTATTTAAATATAACAATTCTGTGCTTCCTACATGACTAATGGCAGAATCTTGTCATTTTTAGGTTATTATCCATCACTGACTGCATAATCTGATGGGCCTTCCATTGTGTGTAATGTTGGTCACTCATTTTTCATAACTGATTTGTGGTTATGGACTCACAGTGCATAGACGTTGACCCCAAGATTCAACACTTAGATGGGCTCACTCATCTCTCCTTGTCGTGGGTGAGAAGAAAGACCTGGAGGAAGCAAACACACTGGAAGACAAATTCTCTGCATGTAGGTGAGTTTCTGTCTCCAGTGAGACACAGCATGGTCACAGCTTCTCTTCCACCACTGTGGCTTTAATTGTATACTGCATCTCTATATATGTCTCATTCTCCTCTTAAACTCTGTTTTCCCTTGGTTTCCTAGTCTGGTTGTTGTTTTGTTTTGCTTTTTAAGTTGGAGGCTCACTCTGTCACCCAGGCGACCCTTCCTCCTAAGTATTCCAAATAGCTGAAATTACAGGCACAAGCTATCACGCCTTGCTTATTTTTTTTTATTGTGGAGATGAAGTCTCACAAAGTTGCCAGTCTGGTCTCAAACCCCTGAGCTCAGTCTCCCAAAGTATTGGAATTATATGCTTCAGCCAACACATCTGGCAATTCAAACATTTTTGTTGACAAATGAATTTTTCTCCTCAGAACACAAACAGCTGGTATCTATATCAGTATCAATCTCAATTGTGTATTGATTAGATTTTCAACTTGCTGATATCATTTAATCTTCTCAAATGTGTTTTTTCATTATTTTTTATTTCTATTGCTTTTCATGTGTTTCAAAATATTTTATACTACTTCCTGATAATTTGATTTTTAAATATATGATTTTCTGTGGAAAGTCACCATATCCTTTTACTCTGTTAACACGGTCATATGACTTTGTTATTGATTCTGTTAATGTGACTAGTTGTATTGATGGAT
>NW_007157914.1:0-776 GCF_000164805.1 Carlito syrichta | reverse complement strand
AAAAAGTAGAATAAACCAATAAAGTCGGTTGCATGTTTTACAGTTTTTATTTATTTATTTATCTATTTATTTTTTTCATTTTAGTTTTTTAAAAAATGTGAGGCAAAATTCAGAGTTAGTTATACAAACATTGATTATGCAGGATGCCTGGATGATGAGGTATGCCCCTCCCTTCCTTATCAGTATCCCTCCACTGTCAATCACACCCATCCCCTAAACAGTTTTCCACTAGTGCCAATCACTTTCTTACAGCACTCTAAGTGATCAAGTTCAGCTCATCAGTGAGAACATATGGAAATCTGGTTTTTTTCTGTGATAAATCACTGAAAATGACCTACCTCATATCCATCATACGTTCTGCAAAATCCTTCCATCTGTTCTTTTTTTATGGCTGCATAATATTCCACTGTGTATATACCTTACTTCTTTTATCCTTTCCAGCTTTCATGGGAAACATGGTTGGTACCACGTTTTATTGCAAATGTGATTAGAACTACAAAAACATACTGGTGCAGGTATCATTTTGGTGAAATGATTTGAGTTCCTCCAGGTATATTCTCGACAGGGGTATTACTGTGTCACATATTAGGTCAATATCTTGTCCCTTTACAAACCAACACACTGTTTTCCAAAGATGGTCCTCTACTTTTCAGTCCACATGCAGTGTAGAAGCATTTATTTCTTTCCAAATTCTTACCTGCATCAGTTATTATTTGTTTTATTAATGATTGCCAGGCTTACATGTCTTATGTGGTATTTCAAAGTGATTTCATATG
>NW_007157913.1:0-738 GCF_000164805.1 Carlito syrichta | reverse complement strand
TTTTAAAAAATGTGAGGCAAAATTCAGAGTTAGTATACAAACATTGATTATGCAGGATGCCTGGATGATGAGGTATGCCCCTCCCTTCTTATCAGTATCCCTCCACTGTCAATCACACCCATCCCCTAAACAGTTTTCCACTAGTGCCAATCACTTTCTTACAGCACTCTAAGTGATCAAGTTCAGCTCATCAGTGAGAACATATGGAAATCTGGTTTTTTTTCTGTGATAAATCACTGAAAATGACCTACCTCATATCCATCATACGTTCTGCAAAATCCTTCCATCTGTTCTTTTTTATGGCTGCATAATATTCCACTGTGTATATACCTTACTTCTTTTATCCTTTCCAGCTTTCATGGGAAACATGGTTGGTACCACGTTTTATTGCAAATGTGATTAGAACTACAAAAACATACTGGTGCAGGTATCATTTTGGTGAAATGATTTGAGTTCCTCCAGGTATATTCTCGACAGGGGTATTACTGTGTCACATATTAGGTCAATATCTTGTCCCTTTACAAACCAACACACTGTTTTCCAAAGATGGTCCTCTACTTTTCAGTCCACATGCAGTGTAGAAGCATTTATTTCTTTCCAAATTCTTACCTGCATCAGTTATTATTTGTTTTATTAATGATTGCCAGGCTTACATGTCTTATGTGGTATTTCAAAGTGATTTCATATGCATTTCTTTGATGATGAGGGAGGCTGAGTAATTTTCATATGTCTGCTGCG
>NW_007157912.1:0-940 GCF_000164805.1 Carlito syrichta | reverse complement strand
TCAGAGTTAGTTATACAAACATTGATATGCAGGATGCCTGGATGATGAGGTATGCCCCTCCCTTCCTTATCAGTATCCCTCCACTGTCAATCACACCCATCCCCTAAACAGTTTTCCACTAGTGCCAATCACTTTCTTACAGCACTCTAAGTGATCAAGTTCAGCTCATCAGTGAGAACATATGGAAATCTGGTTTTTTTCTGTGATAAATCACTGAAAATGACCTACCTCATATCCATCATACGTTCTGCAAAATCCTTCCATCTGTTCTTTTTTTATGGCTGCATAATATTCCACTGTGTATATACCTTACTTCTTTTATCCTTTCCAGCTTTCATGGGAAACATGGTTGGTACCACGTTTTATTGTAAATGTAATTAGAACTACAAAAAACATACTGGTGCAGGTATCGTTTTGGTGAAATGATTTGAGTTCCTCCAGGTATATTCTCGACAGGCGTATTACTGTGTCACATATTAGGTCAATATCTTGTCCCTTTACAAACCAACACACTGTTTTCCAAAGATGGTGCTCTACTTTTCAGTCCACATGCAGTGTAGAAGCATTTATTTCTTTCCAAATTCTTACCTGCATCAGTTATTATTTGTTTTATTAATGATTGCCAGGCTTACATGTCTTATGTGGTATTTCAAAGTGATTTCATATGCATTTCTTTGATGATGAGGGAGGCTGAGTAATTTTCATATGTCTGCTGGCTGCCCGTATCTCTTCTTATGAAAAGTGTCCAATCACGTATTTTGCACACTTTTCAAAGGGAATGTTTGTCTGATTTTTCTGAACGTTTGAGTATCTTGTAGATCCTAGATGTTATGCCTTTATACAGATATATAGTTGGGGAAACGTTTTTCCCATCCTGTTGGCTGTATCCCTGCTCTTGGTGAAGTATATTTATTTGGTGACATCCCACTTGTTGAACTAA
>NW_007157911.1:0-780 GCF_000164805.1 Carlito syrichta | reverse complement strand
CTGCTGAATACATTATGATGTATTATGTCAAAGAATTCTACATAGCTATTTCAGTGCTAGTGTGGATGTCTACTTTTTGGCATGAAAGATGCTCATAAAAGAAGCTCTTTTATTAGCATGAAAGACCATGATTCCATTCTTATAAAGAATAAAAAGCCCAGCATATGCATAGCAGGTCTAAAAGGATATATACCAATATATTAATGAGGCTATCTCCGAGTTGTGTAATGATAGATAGATATTTTTATTCCCACTCTCTTTTTTGAAACTTATATCTTATAGTTTCCCCCAACAAGCATATATCATCCATGCAACTTAAAAAGATACTGGGTTTTTTAAAATAATAACTACATGTAAATCTGATACACCAACCAAAGCACAGCCAAACTATCAGTCCTAAAGTTAGTTCTATATAAAAAACTGCCTAATAGGAATGCTTCTCTACCTGGAGAAAACCAACATGAATTTTAGTCCCAAATCTGCCCCTGAATACTGCTGTACCTTAAACCATAGAGACCCTTGATTTCTGAGTTTCAGTTTACCTGTAAGAAAAATGAGGATAGCACCATTCACCTTGCAGGTCCCAAATGAGAGGATTACATTTCAGAACTCTATTTCACATTCAAGAAGACTTTTTAGTTGAGTGTAGTGGCTCATGCCTGTAACCTCAGCACTTTGGGAGGACATGGCAGGTATGTTGCTTGAGCCCAGGAGTTTAAGACCAGCCTGGGTAACATAGCAAAACCTTGTCTCTACAAAAATTTTTTTTTTTCATTAATC
>NW_007157910.1:0-992 GCF_000164805.1 Carlito syrichta | reverse complement strand
CCAATATATTAATAAAGCTATCTCCGAGTTGTGTAATGATAGATAGATATTTTTATTCCCACTCTCTTTTTTGAAACTTATATCTTATAGTTTCCCCCAATAAGCATATATCATCCATGCAACTTAAAAAGATACTGGGTTTTTAAAAATAATAACTACATGTAAATCTGATACACCAACCAAAGCACAGCCAAACTATCAGTCCTAAAGTTAGTTCTATATAAAAAACTGCCTAATAGGAATGCTTCTCTACCTGGAGAAAACCAACATGAATTTTAGTCCCAAATCTGCCCCTGAATACTGCTGTACCTTTGACCATAGAGACCCTTGATTTCTGAGTTTCAGTTTACCTGTAAGAAAAATGAGGATAGCACCATTCACCTTGCAGGTCCCAAATGAGAGGATTACATTTCAGAACTCTATTTCACAATCAAGAAGACTTTTTAGTTGAGTGTAGTGGCTCATGCCTGTAACCTCAGCACTTTGGGAGGACATGGCAGGTATATTGCTTGAGCCCAGGAGTTTAAGACCAGCCTGGGTAACATAGCAAAACCTTGTCTCTACAAAAATTTTTTTTTTTCATTAATCAGTATTTTTTATTATGATTTTGTGGGGTACAGTTAAGGGTTAGGTGTACGACGTTTCATTCAGGCACCCTGTAGATAAGAAGTGTTTTCCCATCCCCCGAAAGATATTTGCTACTGTTAATCCCATCCCCCTCCCCCCCATAGTTTCCCAGTACCATCCGTCATTTTCTCATAGTATTGCATTGGATGTTCAAGGTCCATTATATGAGTGAGAACATGTGATATTCGGATTTTTGTTTTTGTGAGAGGTCACTCAGTATTATAGACTCTAGTTCCATCCAGGTTGCAGCGAAATTCATGATTTTGTTCTTTTTTATGGCTGCGTAGTATTCCATCGTGTATATGTACCACATTTTTTTAATCCAGTCCTCTTTTGATGGGCAGCATGGTTGTTTCCAGGTTCTT
>NW_007157909.1:0-573 GCF_000164805.1 Carlito syrichta | reverse complement strand
CATTAATCAGTAGTTTTTATTATGGTTTTGTGGGGTACAGCTAAGGGTAGGTGTACAACGACGTTTCATTCAGGCACCCTGTAGATAAGAAGTGTTTTCCCATCCCCCGACAGATATTTGCAACTGTTAATCCCATCCCCCTCCCCCCCATAGTTTCCCAGTACCATCCGTCATTTTCTCATAGTATTGCATTGGATGTTCAAGGTCCATTATATGAGTGAGAACATGTGATATTCGGATTTTTGTTTTTGTGAGAGGTCACTCAGTATTATAGACTCTAGTTCCATCCAGGTTGCAGCGAAATTCATGATTTTGTTCTTTTTTATGGCTGCGTAGTATTCCATCGTGTATATGTACCACATTTTTTTAATCCAGTCCTCTTTTGATGGGCAGCATGGTTGTTTCCAGGTTCTTGCTATTGTGAACAATGCTGCGATAAACATACGTGTGCAGGTATCTTTTTTATAGAGTGATTTGTGTTCTTCAGGGTATATTCCCAGTAGGGGGATTGCAGGGTCATATGGAAGGTCAATTTTTAGAGCTTTTAGGAATCGCCACACTGCTTTCCACAGT
>NW_007157908.1:0-864 GCF_000164805.1 Carlito syrichta | reverse complement strand
GGTATGTTCCCCGTATGCCTAGATGTTCAAGGGTTTTTATCAAGAAGGGTGCTGGATTTATCAAAAGCTTTTCTGCATCTAGTGATATGATCATGTGGTTTTGTTTGACATCTGTTGATGTATTTAATTACATTTATGGTTTTACGAATATTGAACCAGCCTTGCATGCCAGGAATGAAGCCTACTTGGTCATGATGGATGATTTTTGAGATGTATTGCTGAATCCGGTTTGCTAGGATCTTGTTGAGAATTTTAGCATCTATGTTCATCAAAGATATTGGCCTGTAGTTCTCTTTCTTTGTTGGATCTTTACCTGGCTTGGGTATCAATGTGATGTTGGCTTCATAAAATGATTTGGGGAGAGTTCCATCTTTTTCAATCGCCTGGAATACCTTCAGTAGGATTGGTATCAGCTCCTCCTTGAATGTCTTGTAGAATTCTGCTGGAAAGCCATCTGGACCAGGGCTTTTTTTTGTAGGAAGTTTTCTTATTATGTGGTCGATTTCCTTGATTGTTATTGGTCTATTTAGGGTCTCAATTTCTTCTTGTTCCAACCTAGGTAGGTTGTGTGATGTCAGAAAGTCTTCAATTTCCTTCTGGTTTTCAAGTTTGTTTCCATACAAGTGTACGTAGTAGTCTCTAATGATCTTTTGTATTTCTTCAGGGTCAGATGTGACTTCATCTTTTGTGTTTCTGATTATGCTTATTTGGTTTTTTTCTCGTTTTTTCTTGGTCAGTCTAGCTAGGGGACCATCAATCTTGTTTACCCTTTCGAAGAACCAGCTTTTTGTTTCATTGATTTTTTTGTATTATCTTTTTGTCTGCTATGTCCTGGATTTGGGCTTTTATTTTGGTGATCTGGAT
>NW_007157907.1:0-714 GCF_000164805.1 Carlito syrichta | reverse complement strand
TACTTGGTCATTATGGATGATTTTTGAGATGTATTGCTGAATCCGGTTTGCTAGGATCTTGTTGAGAATTTTAGCATCTATGTTCATCAAAGATATTGGCCTGTAGTTCTCTTTCTTTGTTGGATCTTTACCTGGCTTGGGTATCAATGTGATGTTGGCTTCGTAAAATGATTTGGGGAGAGTTCCATCTTTTTCAATCGCCTGGAATACCTTCAGTAGGGATTGGTATCAGCTCCTCCTTAAATGTCTTGTAGAAATTCTGCTGAAAAGCCATCTGGACCCAGGGCTTTTTTTTGTAGGAAGTTTTCTTATTACGTGGTCGATTTCCTTGATTGTTATTGGTCTATTTAGGGTCTCAATTTCTTCTTGTTCCAACCTAGGTAGGTTGTGTGATGTCAGAAAGTCTTCAATTTCCTTCTGGTTTTCAAGTTTGTTTCCATACAAGTGTACGTAGTAGTCTCTAATGATCTTTTGTATTTCTTCAGGGTCAGATGTGACTTCATCTTTTGTGTTTCTGATTATGCTTATTTGGTTTTTTTCTCGTTTTTTCTTGGTCAGTCTAGCTAGGGGACCATCAATCTTGTTTACCCTTTCGAAGAACCAGCTTTTTGTTTCATTGATTTTTTTGTATTATCTTTTTGTCTTCTATGTCCTGGATTTGGGCTTTTATTTTGGTGATCTGGATTCTTCTGCTGAAATTAGGGTTTTTGTGGT
>NW_007157906.1:0-849 GCF_000164805.1 Carlito syrichta | reverse complement strand
CGAAGTTTTCTTATTATGTAGTCAATTTCCTTGATTGTTATTGGTCTATTTAGGGTCTCAATTTCTTCTTGTTCCAACCTAGGTAGGTTGTGTGATGTCAGAAAGTCCTCAATTTCCTTCTGGTTTTCAAGTTTGTTTCCATACAAGTGTACGTAGTAGTCTCTAATGATCTTTTGTATTTCTTCAGGGTCAGATGTGACTGCATCGTTTGTGTTTCTGATTATGCTTATTTGGTTTTTTTCTCATTTTTTCCTGGTCAGTCTAGCTAGTGGACCATCAATCTTATTTACCCTTTCGAAGAACCAGCTTTTTGTTTCATTGATTTTTTGTATTATCTTTTTGTCTTCTATGTCCTGGATTTGGGCTTTTATTTTGGTTATCTGGATTCTTCTGCTGAAATTAGGGTTTTTGTGGTCTTGCTTTTCCAGCTTCTTTAGGTGGCTTGTTAGGTTGTCAATTTCTGTTCCTTCCATTTTCCTCATGTGTGTTTGTAGGGATATAAATTCCCCTTTTATTACAGCTTTTAAGGCATCCCAGAGATTTTGGTGAGATGTTTCTGTATTTTCATTTGTTTCCAGGTATCTTTTGATCTCTATTTTGATGTCATCATTGACCTGGGAGTTATTTAGCATCATGCTGTTTAGTGTCCATGTCTTTGTGGGTTTTGGGGGGACTTTGTTGGTGTCTATGTTTATTTTTATTCCACTGTGGTCTGAGAAGGTACATGGTAGAATTTTGGTCCTTTTAAATTTGCTTAAGATTGATTTATGGCCAAGTATGTGGTCGATCCTAGAATATGTTCCATGTGGTGATGAGTAGAATGTGTATTCTGTGGTCTTTGGATGGAGT
>NW_007157905.1:0-929 GCF_000164805.1 Carlito syrichta | reverse complement strand
CCAATTATGTGGTCGATCCTAGAATATGTTCCATGTGGTGATGAGTAGAATGTGTATTCTGTAGTCTTTGGATGGAGTGTTCTATAGGTATCAATTAAGTCCATTTGGTCCAGAGTCTCATTGAGGTTCCGGATCTCCTTGCTGATTTTTTGTCGTGATGATCTGTCTAAGGTTGTGAGTGGTGTATTAAAGTCCCCCAGTTATTATGGTGTTAGAGTCAATGTCTTTCTTTAGTTTTCCTAGAAGTTGCTTTATGAATGTTGGTGCGCCTATGTTGGGTGCATATATATTTAGGATAGATATTTCTAGTTGATGGAGTGAACCTTTTATCATTATGTAGTGGCCCTCTGTATCTTTTTTAATTTTTGATAGCTTAAATGGTATTTTGTCTGAAATTAGGATCGCGACTCCTCCTTTCTTTTGTGTTCCATTCGCCTGAAAATTTGTTTCCCATCCTCTTACTTTGAGTCTGTGTATGTCCTTTCTAGTGAGATGGGTCTCTTGAAGGCAGTATATTGTTGCCTGGTGATATTTTATCCATTTTGTCATTCTATGTCTTTTCAGTGGTGCGTTTAGCCCATTCACATTCAGACTAATTATTGAAATGTGAGAGTTCATCCCTATCATGGAATTCTTATTGAGTTATTGTTCTTCCACTTGGTTTTTTCTTTTTTCTTTTTTTTTGTCTTTCTTTTGCTTTTGGGGTTGGTTCGTGTATATTTTATTCTTTTCCCTGTACTCTTGTGAAGAACGTTGTTCTTTTTTCCTTTTCTTCTGTGTTTAGTACTTTCTTGAGTGTTTCATGTAGAGATGGTTTTGTGGCTGCATAAGTTCTTAGGGATTGGATATCTGGGAAAGATTTTAATTCTCCCTCACTGATGAAGCTTAGCTTGGCTGGGTAGGTTATTCTTGGTTGAAATTGTTTATCG
>NW_007157904.1:0-345 GCF_000164805.1 Carlito syrichta | reverse complement strand
CTCTCTTTCTTTCTTTCTTTTCCTCTCTCCCTCTTTTGTTCCCTCACAAGGTAGTCCTGGTTGCTCTCAAACTGCCCAATTGGGGCCTTCCTTTCTGTCCTGGTCTTTAAACTGCTGCAATCACAGGCTTTCCATTTGGTCGACATCCTGATCTTCCTTCCTGTTCTTGAACTCTGGGCCTGAAGTGATCCTCCGAGACTTGGCCTTACCCCAGGTTTTTTGGTTTTTGCTTGAGGATAAGGTGGGTGCTTGCTATGGTGTCCAGCAGGTCTTGATCTCCCGGGTTCTGTTCAACTTACCATCTTGGTCTCCCCAAGTACAGAGGAGATAGTCATGAGACACCTG
>NW_007157903.1:0-802 GCF_000164805.1 Carlito syrichta | reverse complement strand
CCTCCAAGTAGCCAGAAATACAGGCACGTGCTACCATGCCTGGCTAATTTTTTATTTATTGCAGAGACGAGGTCTCACCAAGTCACCAGGGCTGGTCTCTAACCCGCCAGCTCAGGCAATCCACTCGCCTTGGCCTCCCAAAGTGCTGGGATGACAGGCTGAGCCACCCAACCCGGCCAACTTTTTTTTTAGTTGGGGGCTCACTATGTTGCCCAGGCTGGAGTGCAGCGGCATGATTGTGGTGCACCACAACCTCAAACGAACAATTTAAAATTGGACCAAGTTGTATTTTCTTCAGCATAGCATTCAAGTGCATGCCTTTCCAGGTGCCTACTAACACCAAGTTTTATCTTTAGTGTGTTTTTCTACTAATGCTGCCGTAAAGTGCTTGGCTCTATACTGCATTTCTCCTTGCGTTAATTATTTTTCCCTTTTAATTACTAAGTGGAATTGAAGTGTTATAGAAGGAATTAGATGCTTTGTATGCCTCTTAAGTAGGGAGAGCTGTCCTTTTCGGGAAATGGGAGTTTGTGGCAGAGGGTGAGTGTGAGAACAGTTCTTCTTGCGATTGGGAATGAGTTTTCAAAGACTAGGACAAGAGGAGTGAAGAAAAGCAAGAAGGAGGCATCAAAGCAAAAGAGTTGAGTGTAATAGAAAGTGTTCACTCCACATGTGAAATTTGTCATAACTTACATGTCTTTAATAGAGTAAAAACCCATTAAGTGCTGGATCTAAATAGGTGGATTAGGTATTTACACTAAAATTAGGGGAAATAGACGGTACTGAGAGCAAAGCAAAAAAA
>NW_007157902.1:0-8173 GCF_000164805.1 Carlito syrichta | reverse complement strand
TCCTGCATCTCTCTTGCTCCTGGGCGGGAAAGGCACATCTGCCTGTATTCTGGGATTATAGAAAATTCGCTGTCAGAATTTTTTTTTTTTTTTTTTTGAGTCGGAGTCTCACTCTGTCACCCAGACTGGAGTGCAGTGGCTGCTCCCGGCCACCGCAGCCTCGACCTGCTGGGCTCCGGCGATCCTTCCGCTCAGTCTTCCAAGTAGCTGGAACTACAGGCGTGTGCTACCACGCCTGGCTAATTTTTAATTTTTATTGTAGAGATGAGGTCTCACCAAGTTGCCCAGGCGGGTCTCGAACCCGCAGGCTCAGGCAATCCACTCACCTCAGCCTCCCAAAGTGTGGGATTACAGGCTGAGCCACCAAGCCTGGCTCAGAATTTCTTAGATTTTTTTTTTTTCCGAGTTGGAGTCTCACTCTGTCACCCAGGCTGAAGTGCAGTGGCATGCTCACGACCACCGCAACCTTGACCTGCTGGGCTCAGGCCATCCTTCCACCTCAGCCCCGAGTAGCTGGGACTATAGGTGTGCGCCACCATGCCTGGCTAATTTTTTGATTTATTGTAGATACAAGGTCTTACCAAGTTGCCCCGACTGGCCATTAAAGATTATTATTATTGTTTTTTTGAGTTGGAGTCTCACTCTGTCACACTGACTGGAGTGCAGTGGCTGCTCCCGGTCACCGCAGCCTCGACCCGCTGGGCTCCGGCGATCCTTCTGCCTCAGCCTTCCAAGTAACCGGAATTACAGGCATGCGCTACCACGCCCAGCTGATTTTTTTGATTTATTGTCGAGATGAGGTCTCGCTGCCCCGGCAGGTCTTGAACCTGCGGGCTCAGGCAATCCACTCACCTCAGCCTCCCAAAGGCGCAGGATTACAGGCTGAGCCACCGAGCCTGGTTAAAGATTATTTTTGAAGAGCTAGTTAACCCCTTGCCTAAGAGCTTGCTTGCTTTTTGGGAAGACAGACTTCTCTTGGGTGAGATAATTTAGACGTAAGATGCCCGCAAACCTCTTTGTAGTCTACAATATTAATAAGGCAGGTCTGTCTCACGAAGCACTGCTGTCTTGTGGGAAATATGTAATTGCTTATAAACAGAGTTTCTTGGAAAATCCACTTACTTACATGGGTAAATTACGCCCGTATTCTGGGATTTGTAGAAATTCCACTGTCAGAATTTCTTAATGATTCTTTTTTCTTTTTTTTGAGTTGGAGTCTCACTCTGTTGCCCAGGCTGAAGTGCAGTGGCATGCTCATGGCCACCGCAACCTTGACCTGCTGGGCTCAGGCCATTCTTCCACCTAGTTTATTCCACTCAAGTTTATTCTAGGGACTACCTTCAGTTTGCAAGAACAGAACAGTTCCTGGAATAATTAATACTTTAAGATATTTCTTGCTATTAAAATAATTTGAAAAATAGCCAATAAGTCATATGAGAGTATAAAGTTTTTTACAATGTGGAAATAAAGCAGACATGAAATTTCTATTAGAGTGAGATTTCTAATTTAAAGGAAAATATTTATTGCACACATTTATTAAATATCTTGATATATGCAAGTACCTACTTCACAAAAAAATCCCATGATGAAATGAGCTGAGCATCCATGTCAATTAATATTCATAGCATTCATACTCTGTAATATTTTAACAAAAATGAAGTTTTAATATTATACAGAGGGATAATAAAAGTATGAGTATCTACCTAAGTAAAATGATACAGTTTATTTTTTATTTTTTTTGAGTCAGAGTCTCACTCTGTCACCCAGGCTGGAGTGCAGTGGCATGCTCACAGCCACCGCAGCCTCGACCTGCTGGGCTCAGGCGATCTTTCTACCTCAGTCTTCTAAGTAGCTGGAACTACAGGCATGTGCTACCATGCCTGGCTTATTTTTAAAAAAATTATTGTAAAGATGAGGTCTCACCAAGTTGCCCAAGCTGGTCTCAAACCCCTGAGCTCAGGCAATGCTCTTGTTGCGGCCTCCCAAAGTGCTGGGATTACAAATTTGAGCCACTGGCCCAACCTCACTTTATTTGTACAAAACAGTTCAACATGCAACATTGTTATCACTCCAACTGTGAAGACAGTATATGTAACTAGGATGATTACCTGTACAAAGTTTTTATGTGATCACATTTAAAACAATCACCAAACATAAAAAATTGTTATTTAGCATAATTTAAGATGATATTTCTTTACCATTCCCAGGCATGAGTATAGTCAACTTCTAGTGCATTTAAACTGGTCCTATAAATAAACCAGGCATTCTCTTTTCTTCTTTTGTTACCTTACAGAAAAAGTTTCATATCACAATTTGTGCTTAGAGATAAAGACTTTGGAGCCAAATTCCAACACTACCACCTACTAGCTGTGAGACAGTGGGCGCGTTTCTTAATCATATTAAGTCTATTTCTTCATCTATAAAATGGAAATAATAGAAGTTGCTAAGATTGAAATCATGTATGTGTTGTGGGTTGAATTGTGTCCCTCAAAGTTCGTATGTTGAAGCCCTAACTCCCAGTACCCTAGAATGTTACTGTTTTTGGACATAAGACCTTTAAAGAGGCAATTAAAATGAGGTTTTTGGGGTGGGTCCTAATCCAATCTGACTGGTGTCCTCTTAAGAGGAAATCAGGACATAAAAATAGACACCAAGGATGTGAGCACACAGGAAAGACCATGTGAGCCATCTACAAGCCAAGGAGTGAGGCCTCAGGAGAAACCAATCCTTCCAATACCTTGATCTCATACTTGATCTTCCAGAACGGTGTGAAAATAAATTCCTGTTTATCAAGCCACCTACTCTGTGATACTTTATTAAGGCAGTCTTAGCAAATTCATACAACATGTAAAGGATTTAGAGCAGTTCCTGGAACATGGTAGGTAATCAGTAACTTTGTTACTACTATTATTATTTTCCAGAATTCTTCTAACATTCAATTCCAAAAACTAACACTTATTTAATCCTTACCTAATTTACGTACAGCTAAGTAGCGAAAGAAGACTATTGGGAGAGGCAGGCCATACGGGCTCTGTGCATTCCTGAACATTCTTTCTGGGCATTGCCCTTTCTTTTTTCAGGCCACTTATCAGGGACGTGCTTGCAGGGACAAACCTTGAGGAGTGATGTACTATCTTCCTCCCGAGAAAAAACAGGCTTGCTTTTGCTTAGTGTAAAAGTGGTGACTCGTCCAAGTTCAGTGTTCCTCTCCTGTGACACAACCCATGATGTGTGCAGACCTTCATCCTTTATCACCGGCCCTCTGTGTCACCCTAGTGAAACTTGGGAAGCACAGGGGACCAGCACAACCAACATGAAACTCTGACTACTGTAAAGTTGTCAGCCGGGCTCGGTGGCTCAGCCTGTAATCCCACGCCTTTGGGAGGCTGAGGTGAGTGGATTGCCTGAGCCTGCAGGTTCGAGACCCGCCTGGGCAACTTGGCGAGACCACATCTCTACAATAAATCAAAAACTAAGCGGGCGTGCCTGTAGTTCCGGTTACTCGGAAGGCTGAGGCAGAAGGATCACCGGAGCCCAGCAGGTCGAGGCTGCAGTGGCCGGGAGTGGCCGCTGCACTCCAGTCTGGGTGACAGAGTGAGACTCCAACTCAAAAAAAAAAAAAAAAAAAGTTCTTTGTCTCTGACCCAGGAGTCTCACGTTTTCTGCCAGCATCCCATGAAATTTTGACAGGCTAACTTGTTAACTGTCATTTTGTGCTGCTATAACAGCATAACATACATTGGATATTTGTAAAGAACAGACATTTATTTCCCACTGTGTTGGAGGTTGGGAATTCCAAGATCAAGGTGCTGACCGGTTTGGTGTCTGGTGAAGGTCCAGTCTTTATTTTCCAGGTAGTGCTGTGGATACTACATCCTCCAGAGGGAACAAGCACTGCGTCCCCATGTGACAGAAGAGAGTAAACCCATTACTGTAAGCCCTTTTTACAGGGGCATCAATCCACTAATCAGGGCAGAGCCCTCATGACCTAAACACCTCCCATTGGGCTTCACCTTCCAGTATGGTGGCATTAGGGATTAAATTCCCAACACATAAATTTTGGGGAATACATCATGACCATAATATCTTGTAAGTGGGGCAAAATCTCAGGTGCTGCAGTTGTCAAAAATTTTGGCTGACAGAACCATGGTGCTTTGGTGTTAAAATAATTGGGAGGCTATTAGACTAATTCAGTACCCTGAATTCGTACATAAACAAACTGAAATCCAAATCAGAGTGAAGAGCCACAGCCTAGAAAAATAAAACTTTAGCATAACCAATCAGAAACTGTCAGCTAACCTCTAACTAGGGACTTTAAAGCTACTTCTCCACTTTAACCAATCAAATGTTTTCTTTGTCTTGCTTTCACAAACACGTTATAAAAGCCATCCTTTTGCACACCTTCAGTGGAGCCCCAAACTGGCTGTAGTCTGGAGCTGCTCGATTCACCAATCATTTTGTGCTCAAATAAACTTTAAAATTTTAATGCACCTAAATTTTTCTTTTAATACTAGAAAAGACAAGGCCCAGTGGGCTAGGTTAAGAGATATGAGAAGACCGCCTAGATCCTCCCTTCCCAGGATCCAAATGGGAGGAGGGGCATAGGGTCATCCCACCATCCTACTTGCAAATGAATGTTTATTTCTTTTTGAGTTGGAGTCTCACTCTGTCACCCAGGCTGGAGTGCAGTGGCACACTCACAGTCACCCCAGAGCCAACCCACTAGGCTTTGGAGATCCTTCTGCCATGCCCAGCTAATTTTTGATTTATTGTAGAGATGAGTTCTCACCAAGTTGCCTGGGCTGGTCTCAAACCCATGGGCTCAGGCAATCCACTCGCCTTGGCCTCCCAAAGTGCTGGGATGACAGGCTGAGCCACGGAGCCCAGCCTTGAATGTTTAAAGGCTAAGCAGTGAGAAGTTGGATTTTTAAAAATTTGTATGTATTTATTTCATAGAAACAGGGTCTCGATTTGTGTCTAGGCTGGTCTTGAACTCCTGGCTTCAAGTGATGGTCCTGCTTCAACCTTACAGGTATGAGCCACTGCACGCAGCCAGAAGAATTAGAGCAAGCTACCCAAATGGTATCTTGGATGTTGCTCACTCACCTCAGGGTGGGAGAAAGCAGCTGTTGACATGACAATTAGGCAGTATTCCCAACATTTCCAGGCTGTGGAGGATGTATCAAGGGGTCCCAAAGCTGAAACAGATGGCATCAGCAAGGAGGAAATAAAATTGTCTAGGGCCAGGCTTGGTGACTCATCCTGTCATCCCAGCACTTTGGGAGGCCGAGGTGAGTGGCTTGCCTGACCCTGCCGGTTTGAGAACAGCCTGGGCAACTTGGTGAGACCAAAAGATTATTTTCCAAAGACTCAGCTAATAACACTACAAAAATAAAAAGCCCTCTGATTCCCGTGAATTTATCTGTGTGTGTCCAAGTCCAGTAACAATATCACTGTCTGTCTGAAGTACTAACAGCACTAAATCTAATGCTCGGCGCCACGCCTCAATCTTTGGTGTAACAATGTCATAAACTCTTGGAATATGCTCCAGTTTATTTGAAATGCCTGGATTAAAAACTCCACCATTTAGTTTATTATATTCATTCCAGATGTAAGATGAAGGAGAGCCAGAATCCATGGCATTTTGTAGATGCTGCTGAATGAATGTGCTGGCTTCAAATTCTGATGAGTAACTGGCAGTGTTGCACATGAGGGTTGAAAGGTATTTCTGCCACCCACTCGCCAGGACTTTAAGCACAGTTGGTCTATATACTGCCAGAGATGAAGCCAGCCAAGAGGTATTATTATGAAGGCACCCTGAACAGGCATGGTTTCCTTTTTTCAGAGGTTGCTCTGCAAGGGCTTGGAGATGACTAAGACACAAAAATTCAACAGCACCACCTCCAAGGAAGACCTTTTCCTCTTTCAGAGCGTGATACAAATGATAGGCACAAGTCCAGAACCTATCTTCTTTGGTCTGCATCTGTGCAGTAACTGGGCTAGTGAGCACTGCTGTAACCAGATTAATTCCTTCTGTCTTCAACAAGATGGTCATTCTGTTGTTCCCATCTACAACACCCAAGGGACTGCTTCTCCACGCGGCCACAGAGACCCCATTTCCCACGCAGTCTTCATTCACTTGTGTCATGTAGGCCACTGGTACAGCTCCTGATGCCTCTGCAAAAGCCTGCAGCACACTGCCACTCACCAATCCAATTATCAGCCGCTTCCTGTGTGCGCATTTCTCAGTTAAGCATCCGGACACAGCTCCTTGTACCAGGACAAGGTTCACACTGAACTGGATTAATATTTGTAACATGTTATCTGCCCACAGTTCTTCTGAGCTGTCTTCTTGAAACTTCATGCTATCTAATACTGTTTTCGTATTTGCAGACTTATTAAATCCCAGGTGGCGATAATTTTCTGTGAGGTCACCCTCAATGAGAACTATCCGGACCGGATGATTCTGCAATTCCTCGATCAGAGTACTATTAGACATTGATGCAACAGTAATATATCCTGGACAAACACAAGAAGAAGTTTCAGGTAATTCTGGTACACAGAGAGTAAGGATTCTTGAGATGTCAAATACAAATGGCATTGTACAGTTCCCTTGTTGTACGCACCCGCTCTGATACTGCAACCACACTGCTGCTTCTACTAATTTCATCCTGCTGTGATCTCCATGACTCAAACCTCCTGCCAATTCTACCAAATCTTTACATCTGTAAATTCTGGGAATAGCTGCATGACGTTCCAGAAATCCATCTGGTTGGTTTGTCCGTTCAGCACTATCTGTCCTGTTAAAATGCCTGCTGTGGGTGAGTACTGACTTTCTGCAGCAAGTATCTGCAAGCAGGCTGTTTTTTAGGGTTTGTGATGTGTTTTATCTGCTTCAGGCTTAGCCTGAGGTTTTGAGAATTTAGGTAATGTAACAGGTATCCCAGAAAGATGGCACACAGTCAATGATTGAGCGCCAACATCTTTGAGAACATGCTCTTCCTGTATCAAATCGGTATCTGATGGAACTTGCAGGAAAGGACACAAGCTGACACTAGATGTTTCAAGCACAGAAAATGTCTTTGTGCTGTCTATATGGTCAAATATATTCTGAACAGGTACCTGAAGAGAAACTACTTCTTCGCTGCAAAAGTTCAAGCCTTCTGACATTACTGACACTATTATGGAAATGGGGACACCCAGATGAAGACATTCTTCAACTGCACTGCTCCACGCACCAACAAGAAACAAAAGAGTACTGGTCCCAGTTCTGTATGTGTTATTTTGTGCTTGAACTGCTTCACTGAGAAGTTGTCCCACTGCACTGGTTAAATCCAAACATTCAAGAAGCCTTACTGTTGAACTGATTAACACACTGTCATGGCGCTCTTCATCTATAACAAATTTGGATGATTTTACTGGGCCTAGGAATGTTCTTCCCGTTTCTGCGAATGATGAAAGTTGCTGAAGTCCCATGTGCCTTCGTCTGTTTATGACCCTGCAAGCCATCATCATGAGTCATTATCTGCAAATAAAATAAAAATTGGAACTTTACTCTAATTTATGGTTATAAATGCCATATAGAAAGATAAATAAGAAACAGCCCCCACCTTTGAGTACATATGGTTTCCATTAAATGTGGTCAGTGTAATGACATAGTAATACAGGATTAATGGTAAAGGTATCCACATCTTAAATGTGGGGAAAATAACATAATCTACTTCACAGAGTTATTGTAAGAACAGTGCCTGGCACAGTGTTTTATGAGTGCTTGTTTTGATAATGATGATGATGTTTGTAATGTTACCACACCGATAACACTATCGAGAACTGACTGAGTGGCAGACTGAAAGGAGAGAGGCCACTTAAGAATTTTTTTTTGAGTAGGAGTCACACTCTATCGCCCAGACTGGAGTGCAGTGGCCGCTCCTGGTCACCACAGCCTCGACCCGCTGGGCTCTGGTGATCCTTCCGCCTCAGCCTTCCAAGTAGCCGGAATTACAGGAGTGCGCTACCACATCCGGCTGATCTTTTCTGATTTATTGTAGAGATGAGGTCTCACTGCCCAGGTGGGTCTCGAACCCGCGGGCTCAGGCAATCCACTCACCTCAGCCTCCCAAAGGTGCAGGACTACAGCCTGAGCCACCAAGCCCGGCTAAGAATCTTCTTTTTA
>NW_007157901.1:0-375 GCF_000164805.1 Carlito syrichta | reverse complement strand
CAATAGGAGGGTTTTTGTCAGTTTGTGTGTTTATATGATTGTATGTTTTAGATTTTTAAACATCTTTTCTTTCTTTGTGTTTATTTCTATTTTACAGTTGGTACATCTGTTTTCCCTCTTATTAAAACATCTAGGCATAGATGGAACATACCTCAAAATATATTAAGAGCCATCTATGAAAAACCCATAGCCAGCATACCACTAAACAGACAGAAATTAGAACCATTTCCCCTGAAAGCTGGAATGAGACAAAGATGCCCACTCTCAATCCCCTTTTCCAACATAGTTTTGAAAGTCCTAACTAGAGCAATCAGACAAAAGAAGGAGATTGGGGTATCCAAATAGGAAAAGAGGAAGTCAAGTTATCCTTCTTTG
>NW_007157900.1:0-600 GCF_000164805.1 Carlito syrichta | reverse complement strand
TCAAAATCAAGACACCCACAGATTCAATGTCTAATGAGAACTTTCTTCAAGTTTTCAGATTTCTTGTCTAATTGCATATTCACATGGTAAAGAGCAGAGAAAGAATAACACATTTTCTCTTGCCTTGTTAAAAGGACACTAATCACATTCAATAATATTTCATTGTGTTTACATACCATGACCATTAATTTTTTGCTGGTAAACATTTAGGTTTCTTCTATATCTTGACTATTGCGAATATTGTTGCAATGAATGTGAGATTGTTAAGGTCATTTTGAGATCCTGATTTCAATTCTTCTAGAAATACACCCAGAAGTAGAATTGATTCAGCATTAGTAAACCTCATAGAAACAGAGGATAGATAGGTGGGATTCAACATTATTAAAACTCATAGAAACAGAGGATAGCCAGCTGCTGAGAGAAGGGGAAATGAGAGATCTTATTCAAGGGATATAAATTTTAGTGATACAAGATGAACAAATTCTGGAGAACTGTTGTACAACATTGTATATAAATACTGTAATACTTAAAATTGTGTTCAGAGAATAGATTCATGTTAAACGTTTTTTACCACAAATAGAAAAAAAAAAGCTATAGGTG
>NW_007157899.1:0-513 GCF_000164805.1 Carlito syrichta | reverse complement strand
AAAGGACACTAATCACATTCAATAATATTTCATTGTGTTTACATACCATGACCATTAATTTTTTGCTGGTAAACATTTAGGTTTCTTCTATATCTTGACTATTGCGAATATTGTTGCAATGAATGTGAGATTGTTAAGGTCATTTTGAGATCCTGATTTCAATTCTTCTAGAAATACACCCAGAAGTAGAATTGATTCAGCATTAGTAAACCTCATAGAAACAGAGGATAGATAGGTGGGATTCAACATTATTAAAACTCATAGAAACAGAGGATAGCCAGCTGCTGAGAGAAGGGGAAATGAGAGATCTTATTCAAGGGATATAAATTTTAGTGATACAAGATGAACAAATTCTGGAGAACTGTTGTACAACATTGTATATAAATACTGTAATACTTAAAATTGTGTTCAGAGAATAGATTCATGTTAAACGTTCTTTACCACAAATAGAAAAAAAAAAGCTATAGGTGCTGACCTAGTTGGAAAATTTGCACAATGTAGCTGAGATCTGTG
>NW_007157898.1:0-723 GCF_000164805.1 Carlito syrichta | reverse complement strand
TCCCAGGACAGATATGGCAAATGGATGTCACCCACGTGCCCTCGTTTGGAAAATTAAAATTTGTCCACTTTACTGTTGATACGTTTTCTGGGTTTATTGTGGCAACTGCAGCTGCCAAAGAGAACACTTCTTCTGTTATCGCCCATTGTCTTCGCTGCTTTGCTGTTTTAGGACTTCCTCATACTATTAAAACCGATAATGCCACAGCTTACACTAGTGTGCATTTTCGGCAGTTTTGTATGCAGCTACGCATTACACATTAAACTGGGATCCCCTGCAACCCTCAGGGGCAAGGTATTGTGGAAAGAGCTCATGGCACATTGAAGCTGCAAATTCAAAAAATAAAGAAGGGGGAATTGTACCCCTTCACTCCACAAAATATATTAAACCATGCATTATTTACTTTAAATTTTTTGAATGCTGATACAAACGGGGCCACAGTGGCTGATCGCCTATGGCACCCCACAACTAGCAGCTTTTATGCTCAGGTAAAATGGAAAGATCCACTTACTGGTCTATGGAAGGGTCCCGACCCCTTATTAATCTGGGGACGAGGACATGTTTGTGTTTTCTCGCAGGATGATGATGGGGCACGTTGGCTTCCTGTGCGTTTGGTGCGTCAGTGCGACAATTACCATATTGATGACCCTGGAGACCGTTGATGCAGCCGTCCATTGGGCCTATGTTCCGGAACCACCATTGCTGCATGTCACCAATATGAAC
>NW_007157897.1:0-718 GCF_000164805.1 Carlito syrichta | reverse complement strand
AGAACACTTCTGATTACTAGCCAGCTGACTTAACTAGCTACCTACATACATAGCCCACTGGCTTGCAAGCAGATTTAACTACCTAACTACCTAGCTAACCTGCTGGCCAGTGAGCTGACTTAAATAGGTGATATAACTAGCTAGCCAGCTTACCTTAATAGCTGACTTAACTTGCTAGCTACCTACCTAGTCAGGTGGCTTAACTAGCTGTTTTAACTTGCTAGCTCCCTCGCTAGCTATCATATAGCTAGCTGACTTCATTAGCTAACAACTACCTAACTAGCTGAAATATCTAGCTGAATTAACTAGCTAGCTACCTAGCTAGCCAAATGATTTAACTAGCAGAAATTACTAGTGTGCCAGCTGTCTGCGCATCTGATGTAAGTAGCTTTTTAATAGCTAGCCAGCTGACTAGACAACTGACTTAATGAGCTGACTTAACTAGTTAGCCAGCTGGTTAGCCAGCTGACTAAACTAGCTGACTTAACTAGATTACCAGCTGGCAAGCCAGCTGAATTCATTGCCTAGCTACCCTAGCTAGCCAGCATCCTAGCAAGCTGACAACTAGCTGGCATAATGTAAGTAGCCAGCTGGCTAGCCAACAAACTTAACTACTTAGCTACCTAGCTAGACAGCTGGATAACCAGTTGACTTAACTAGGTGTCATATCAATATAGCCTTCATGGCTAGCCGGCTCACATAAGTAGCTACCTACCTA
>NW_007157896.1:0-15476 GCF_000164805.1 Carlito syrichta | reverse complement strand
ATGAACATTCATGTACCAGCTTATGTGAGGTTTATGTGGCATTTCCCTAGAATAAATGAGCAAGGATGCAATTTCTGGGTCATGTGATAGTTGCATATTTAATTTTACAAGAAACTGCCAATTGTTTATGGTGGTGTAATCCTGTATTCCTGACTACTCAGGAGGCTTAGGTGGGAAGAATTGCTTGAGCCCAGGAGTTTGATTACAGTCTGGATGTCATAATGCTACCAAAACACTGGGAGTTTGGTTAAGGTCTTGTTACAGTACAGAAATCCTTCACTGACACAATGAGTATTACAAAGGAAGAAACCTTTTTTATTTGGATGAAATCAGCCAAGGAGAACAGAAGATTTAGTCTCAGCCACCCTTACCCCAAGTCAGGGGTTTTTATGCCAGAACCAGGATGTAAAAAACAGGAACTAGGGAGGGATAAGAAAAAAAGGGTTTGTAATTGGGTAAGAAACAGGTGTGGTGTTGGTAAACAGAAACTGGAGAGAGGTCAATAATTAGGGAGGAGTAAGAAAGAGTTGGTAAACAGGTGAGGGTCTGGCATCTCACTGTCTGAATATGATGATCTGATGAATTTCAGTTTCGTGTTAGCCCTGAGGGTCTAGACCCCATCTCTAAGGAAAAAAATAAAATAAAAAATAAATGGCCAAACATTTGCCGTGGCTGTCCATGTGCTTATTTGCCATCATATATCTTCTCTGGTGAAATGTCTGTTCATGTCTTTTGTCCAATTTCTAACAGATTCTTTGGTGTCTTACTGATGATATGTAGCTTGTGAATATTTTCTCCAGGTCTGTTTGGAAGTAATAAACAGTCCATATCTCAGTACATGAAAAGCAGGTGTAGCTACATTGCTTACTTTTTATTTTTCAGTCAGAGTCTCACTCTGTCGCCCAGGCTGGAGTGCAGTGGCATGCTCACGGTATCACCAGCAATGACCTGCTGGGCTCCATGATCCTTCCGCCTCAGCCGTCCAAGTAACTGGAACTACAGGCATGCTACCACACCTGGCTGATTTTTTGATATATTGTAAAGAGGCAGTTTCAAGTTGTGTATCACTTTCTTTTATTTGAAGAAAGTGGCCTCTCTTCCTTTCACAACTCAGGTATTCCTTACATATTTCCATCTCTTATGTTGTGGCTTTGATGTGCCTGGTAATGTATGGCACTTATTGATTCCAAAATGCTCAGAAGAGTTGATGCAGCACTCTACTTGATCAGGATGCTTTGTGGACTGCAAATACTGTACTCATTGATTTTTTTCCTTACTTTTCAAATTAGGAATAAATGCTGATTTCAAGATGCATGGATTAACTTTTTTTAAAAAGTACTCCTTTGTGATTTTAGCAGGGTGATCCCAACTTTTTGTAATTTTTTTCATAATCTTAAAATATTTCTATTTGGGAAGAATTATTCTGAACACATCTGTTTTCCCTTTCCTCTTTTTCTCACCTTGCACAGTGGAAAAAGTGCTATGCACAGAAGAAGATCTGATGTGATGTTGAAACATCAACTTGTCCTTTTTTTTTTCTTTTGATACTGGATATCTAAAGTTCTAAGTGTTGCTTGGACATGGGGGAGTATCACAGTGATGTATTCTACTCCCAGTACTAACACAGATTTTTATGAGACTAATTTACCAATGGAGAGAATTGACAGGGTTTGGATTGCAATATACCTTTCAAGTATGTTACAAAGGTTTATAACTTATGTTATAATGTTCCTTAACATTTTCTGCCCTAAGCAGAGCCACTCTAATGACAAAAAGAATAGGCGTTTGTCACATGGGGAGTACATCTGTGAACAAGGAAATTTTACTTGAAAAACTATACTTTATTTTTGTCATATTTCATTTGTTTTTAAAGGACAGAAAAGGAAGATATATAAGTAGCAAAATTAGATGGAGATTTTTGTGATTTAAGATTTTGCACTTAAAAAAAGAAACCTGTTACTGAGAAACTGCATATGAAGGATGGTGCTATTCTTTGTAGTGGGGTGGGAATTTAAATGTCTTTTTGTGGAAGGTAGTAAGGGAAGAATGGTGATTTACAGAATGGCAGTTTAAGAGCAAGAAAAGCTTTTTTCACTTTTACCACAAAGAACGGGAATTAAGGGCTCTGTTAGCATTTATGTTTAATTCATTCTACTGTTCTTGTTCCAACTATGATGTTATGATAGCTGTACATAATCAGAAGAGTTGTTAATAAGTTGTTTAAGTGAAACTATTGTGTTTTTCTTGAAAGCAGACACATTTTCTTTTCTCTCACTTAAAACTATATTTAATAGACTTGGAAAACAATATGTGAGAGCTTTTTTAAAAAATATTTCATAGTAGAGTGGTATTTGGGGGATGGGTTATGGATTAACTTGTGTTTGAAAATGATAGAATTACTCTGATTATGTTAATCAATTTAGTTTTCCATTTTGAACTAGTCTTTTAAGGAATAAAATTAAGGGGGTCAGGAAGATGGCAGCTGAGCCAGTTGGACTAATTGAGTCCTGATGTGAGTGAGTAAGTATATGGAAAATTTTGTGTATATGCTGGTGAGTGAGTGGGTGTATGAGTAGCTGACTGAGGACTAGGGAGCTAGTGGCCAGGGTTATCCTGGTACAGCAGCTGGTGCCACAGATGCTGGGTTTGGATACTAGCAACTCTCAGGATGCAGAAGCCAAATACCATTTTCTTTTTCTTTCTTTCTTTCTTTTTTTTTAAATCAACAAACCCTCCCTGGGAAGAAAATGCTGGGATATACTATCTAAATGTGGGCTCATGAGCAAGTGGCTAGGCCCCTGGCACAACAGCTGGTTCTCCAGCTTCTCTGCTTTATCCCTGGCTCCTCCAAGATCACAGAAGCCAAGCGCCATTATATTTTTTTAAATGGACAAAAGTTTTTCTGCAAAAAAGTGGGAGGGAGACACCATTGCCCCAGACTCTCCCTCACCATTGCAGCAGGAGAGAGACTACTGGCTCCTGATTTTGTATCACCACTTCAGCACCTGGCAGGGCACTGGCAACAGTGTGACTGTGGAGGGAGCCCAGAGGCAAAGTCCCAAGAAAGAGGACAAGAGAGGCACCCCACCCTATCTTGAAGATGGGGCAGGAAAGTGCTCTGACTTGCTCACCACAGAGCAACAGACCTGATCTCTGTGACTGGTGGATCCACTACTTACGGGTTGATTGTGACCCAGAGGTAATAACCTGAAAGCACAAACCTTGGAGGGACCTGATGAGTGCTGAGTTCCAGATGCCCCACCCCCTAACTTGATCTTGCCTTGGGGAAAAAGAGTGTGTCAGAAACAGAGGGGTTTTTTAGCATTCTCATTTTGTCTGCAATATGTGTATACACTTGTTTGTGGTAAGGCATCTACGACTTAAAGATTTTTCTCAAAAGAAAAGAACTAACATTACATTTTTAACATTAATTTACTAAAGATTACATTTTTCATACAAGTCGCAGCATTGTTACAGCAAATTCATTGGTTATAGGCAGCTTTTCTTTTAGGAAAGGGTACATTTCACCTTTTTTTTTAACAGAGCATGTAATATTCATGGATTTTTGGTTATCTGGCCTAAGCAAAACAGGAGCACAGAGGAGAAGTTAATTTATAACATGTGTTATTAATAAAGAAGGCAGAAGTTTTTTAGTCCCTGACGTCATTCAGTTATTTCTAGTCATTGTACAAATAAATAAATAAGTAAAAATAAGAAAGAAAGTTAATCTACAATCTCAGGAACAGAAGTTGTAACTATATGTGATTTAGATCATAGTCACATCTCTCTCAAGGCTCAAAGTGGTTTTGGGAATTTCAACGGCTTTTACATTTTATTTTCACAATGGCAAACCCATAGAGAGGACTTGAAGAATTCTAAAGGAAAACATGTGGAAAGCTGACAGAGTTGAGAAGAGATTGCAGGGACTTACCACGACATAAGAATTTGGAATGTGAGTCTCTCATGTTAAAAAGATCTTGGTAAACATCTCAGGCTTGCCACAGACCTGCCCTGATATAACACAAAAACAGACTCCACAAGTTCAGTGTGATCTGCAAATAATTTAACTGTCTTATAGAACAAAAAGCAATATGCTTCAGAGGAAAATAACAGAATCAACAGTCTACAATAAGTCAGAATTTCTGAGAAAAAATAACAGATAATTAAATAGCAGAAAAATGTGACCAATTATCACATACATACACACACACCGAGAGAGAGAAAGAGAGAGAAAGCATGCAATATAAACAGATGCATAATGGCTAAAAATTTGAATGAGCAGACAAGAAATTTAATGTAGCTGTTAAAAATAGGATCAATGTAATAAACCAAAAAAAAAAAACCACTTATGATGAATAAGAAAAAGGAAATCTTGGCATAGAAATGAAAACTATGAAAAAAATTAATGAAAATTCTAGAATGGAAATTACATCACATTATATGAAAATTTGTCATGATGAGCATAAAAGTTGGAGAGGAAAAAGAACTAGTCAAAGAAATTAAAGAGAGAATAATAGAAACCATTTATTCTGAACAATGAGAAATGAATAATTGAATACTAAAGATTAGATTCTCAGTGATCTGTGAAGTAATATGTAGCAGCCTAAATTTCCTGAAGGAAAGGAAGGAAAAAGGGAATAAAAAAATACTCAAAGAAATGATCAAAAGTTTTCCAAGCTTTATAACAATATCAACTTGCAAATTCACTAAACTAAATTAAACCCGAAATAGAGTAACACAAAGAAAACCACATCTAAGTATATCTTTGTCACACTACTGAAAAATAAAGATAAAATATCTTGAAAATAGCCAGACATAAACCAGGCTCGGTGGCTCAGCCTGTAATCCCGTGCTTTGGGAGGCTGAGGTGAGTGGATTACCTGAGCCCATGGGTTCAATATCCACTTGGGCAACTTGGTGAGACCTCATCTCTACAATAAATCAAAAAAATTAGCCAGGTGTGGTAGCACGCACCTGTAGTTCCAGTTACTTGGAAGCCTGAGGTGGAAGGATCGTCAAAGCCCAGCAGGCCAAGGCTGCAGTGGCCGGCAGCAGCCACTGCACTCCAGTCTGGGTGACAGAGTGAGACTCCAACTCAAAAAAAAAAAAAAAAGAAAGAAACTAGCCAGACATAAAAAAACAAATTATGTATAGAATAAGAATGAGAGTTGGTTTCTCAACAGTAATAATGAAGGCCAAAAGACAAGAGAACAACAACTATAAGATATAAGTCAACACAAAACTACTATTCCATCAAAAATACAATTCAAAACTTAAGAAGAAATAAACTTATTTTTATATAAGTTAAATGAGAGAACTCATCACCACCAGACCTGTTATAAAAAATGAATAGAAGTGTAATCACTAGATATAAAAGATGAGATATGAATCTACAAAAAATCCTCATAAAAATGCTAAATATGTGAGTGAATATACACATCAAAATTCTTTATTTCTCTAAAACACTTAGCACTGGCTAAATAATAAAAGAATATCATTATATTGGTGGATTTATAATATATATAAATATGAAATACATGAAACATAGCACAAAAGACAGGAGGAAAAAATGATACAAAATTAATGCTAAGTAAACTATGATGAGTTAAGGACACACATTTGGCTGGGTGTGGTGCCCCCTGCCTGTAATCCCCACACTTTGGGAGGCTGAGGCAGGAGGATTGCTGGAGTCCAGGAGTTCAAGATCAGCTTGGGAACATAGTTAGATCCTAACACTACAAAAAATACCAAGAAAAAAAATTAACCAGGCATTGTGGTGCATGCCTGTTGTCCAGGCTACTCAGGAGTCTGAGGTGGAAGGATAGAGTCCAGTGATTCAAGGCTGCAGTAAGTTATGATCATACCACTGCACTCTGGCCTGAGCAACATAGAGAGACTCTGTATCTACAAAGCAAAGTAAAACAAAACAGAACAACAAAAAAAACATATTTAACCCATACAGCAACCTCTAAAAATAATAGAAAGAAACATATTTTAAAAGTTGATAGAAGGATTAAACTGGAAAATTAAGCTGGACTATTAAACTCATCTTAAGAAGGCAGAAAACAAGAACCAGAAACAAAACAAAAGATGGAAGAAATAGAAAACAAATAGAAAACAAATGATAAACAATTCAAAGTGAATCAATAAGACTCAGATAAATTACTAAATACTCTAATTAAAAGGAAAGGCATTGTTAAAACTTGGTAAGGAAGCAAAACCCAACCAGATACTTTTCATAAGAAAGTCACTTTATTTATTATTATTATTGTTGTTGTTGTTAATTATTATTATTATTATTATTATTATTTGAGTTGAATTCTCACTCTGTTGCCCAGACTGGAGTGCAGTGGCCACTCCCGGCCACTGCAGCCTCGACCTGCTGGACTCTGGCGATCCTTCCACCTCAACCTTCCAAATAGCCGGAATTACAGGCATGCGCTACCATGCCCAGCAGATTTTTTGATTTATTGTAGAGATGAGGTCTCGCTGCCCAGGCAGGTCTCGAACCTGCGGGCTCAGGCAATCCACTCATCTCAGCCTCCCAAAGGCACGGGATTACAGGCTGAGTCACAGAACCTGGCTGAAAGTCACTTTAAATATGAAGAAATAGACTGAAATAAAAAGAAAAAAGATGTGCCGTGTAAACACTAATCATAAGAAAATTGAAGTGGTTATATTACTAATACAAGACAAAGTATAGTGCAGGAGAAGGATTATTGCCAGACACTAAGAGAAACATTTAATAATGATAAAAGGGTAAATTTATCAAGAAGGCATAACAATCCTGAATGTGTATATACATATAACAGAAAAACTTTAAAATACAAGAAGCACAAAATAATAGCAATAAAGGGACAAATAGATAAATCCACAATCATAGCTGGAGTTTTTACCATCTCTCTTAGTGACTGATAGAAAAGTTGGACCCAAAATTAGTATGTCCATAGAAGATTTCAATAACAATATAAAACTGCTTTTCCTAATCAATATTCATAGAACATTTTACCCAACAAAGGTGAAAAAATATCATTTTTTAAAGTATACATGAGATGTTTAGCAAGATAGCTATAGCTGTGCAATTTAAAAATTCTTAACTGCAAAATTTTAAAAATTAATTGACATCAGAATTGCATTAGAAATAAATATAACTGAATATGAATGAAATACGAATCTACAGAAAGAAACAGCATAAAAAACTAAATATGTGAGTGAATATACAAAAAAATTCTTTATTTCTTTAAACGATATAACACTGAGTAAAGAAAATAAGAATAATATTATATTGATGAATTTATAATGTATGCAAACATAAAATACATTAAATCATTTAATTTTTAAATGTTTTAAAAAATAATAATGTATTTTAAGCCCTAAATGTAAGAAAATTAAAGAATCTATAGTGTATTCTACATTACATGGGTCTAAGGAGAAAATACAAAGGACATATTTCTGAGTTGATGACAATTGAAAATAAAAGTACAGTATATCAAAATTTATAAAATGAAGTTCATAGAAGGAAAACTTAGCTTTGAAAAACTTACACTAGAAAAGAAGAAAGTTCTAAAACAATGATTTAAGTTAGCCGGACTCGGTGGCTCAGCCTGTAATCCTGCGCTTCGGGAGGCTGTGGTGAGTGGATTTCCTGAGCCTGTGGATTAGAGACCCACCTGGGCAACTTGGAGAGACCTCATCTCTACAATACATTTAAAAAAAAAAAAAATTAGCCGGGCGTGGTAGCGCGTGCCTGTAGTTCCAGCTACTTGGAAGGCTGAGGCAGAAGGATCGCTGGAGCCCTGCAGGTCGAGGCTGCGGTGGCCAGGAGTGTCCCACTGCACTCCGGTTTGGGCAACAGAGTGAGACTCCAACTCAACAAACAAAACAAAACAAAACACTGCTGTTATCATTTTAGGCCGGGCTGATGGCTCAGCCTGTAATCCCAGCACTTTGGGAGGCTGAGTTGAGAGGATTACCTGAGCCCGGGATTTCGAGATCAGCCTGGACAACTTGGTAGAACTCATGTGTACAATAAATGACAAAAACTAACCGGACTTGGTGGTGGGATCTGTAGTTCCAGCTACTTAGAAGGCTAAGGCAGAAGGATTGCCTACGCTAGCAGGTCAAGACTGTAGTGACTGTGAGTTTGCCACTGCACTCCAGCCTGGGAGGTAAGTTAGACTCCAACTCAAAAAATAAAAAAGTAAATTATCATTTTAGAAAATTAGAAAAAAGAATAGTAAATTATAGCCAAAGCGAATAGGCAAAAGGAGATAATAAAAATAAAAACAGAAATTAATGAAATGGAAAACAAAAATAACTAGACCAGAAATAAAGAAGGGGGAAAAATTAACAAGTAAGAAATTCAGCCAGGCTCAGTGACTCAGCCTGTAATCCTGCGCTTTGGGAGGCTGAGGTGAGTGGATGTCCTGAACACACGGGTTCGAGACCCACCTGGGCAACTTGGCAAGACCTCATCTCTACAATAAATAAAATTCAGCTGGGCATGGTAGCGCATGCCTGTAGTTTCAGCTACTTGGAAGGCTGAGGCAGAAGGATAGCTGGAGCCCAGCAAGTGGAGGCTGCAGTGGCTAGGAGCGACCACTGCACTCCAGTCTGGGTGACCGAGTGAGACTCCATCTCAAAAAAAAAAGAAAAAGTAACAAATTCAAAGGAGATTTATTCTACTGCATCATTGGCTATAATAGTAGCTCCACCTCTAGTTTTCTACTTCATTGTGGGTCTGCAGCTTTTCTTTCTGCACAGGCTGATGCTGTTCCTCATATACATGCTCTCTCACCCAAACCCAAGATCTCTCATCTCTGTTCTCAATATCATGGTGTTAGGTTTTCTATTCCATCATCACCCATTGTCTTTTCCCCTAAAACCCTGTTTTTAACCCAGGGGAAACTCCCCAAACTCTGTCCTCTTTCTTATGTATGGGAAGCTACTTTTTTCTTTCCAAAATAATCTATGAATTCTGTGAGCCATAAATTACCTTGCCACTGCCACTGATACTCTTGAAAACCCCAAACTGTTTCTTTCAGCTCTAATTAGAAAACAAGTGTAAGGAGCTTAAAAAGACTTTTAAGCAATATTTTAGTTTAAGAAAAATTGTGAAAGATCTTGAAATGAACCTAGATTAGGTGTTTAATCTAATACACTTTCAGCTATGTTTCCCTGCTGTTTTCTTTGAGAGCTAGTTTCAGAAAACTGATAATGCAAATCACTATTGCCCATGAAAATGCATATGAAACCTGTCATGTGGAATGACATTGATTATGATATTTTCTTGTAGATCATGACCAGTTTTGCATCTATTTGTAAATTTCTTTCAGAATTCGTGATTGTCTATATGTGAGAGCACTTTAAAACTTTTTTTGAGGGAATTGTAACAACTTACTGGTTTCCTCATTTGCTAATGATTTAAATATAATCTTTGGCATGTGTTAATTTTATATTAAATTTAGAGACTTTGATACTGCACTTTTGATAATAAAAAAACAACTAGACAGAAAATGAATAGGAAGTTAAAAAGAAAATTTGAACAACACTATAAAACAATTAGTCCTGACAAACATTTTTAGAACAATAACCTAACAAGAGCAGAAAAACACATTCTCCTTTAATGCACTTGAATCGTTCTTCATGTTAGGTCATATATATAGTTTCAATAAATTTTAAAGTATTGAAATCACACAATGGAAGAAAATTTTTAATCATTACCAAAAATATTTTGGGAAATTCACTAATATCCAGAAATTAAACAGCATACTCTTAAATGAACAATACATACAAGAAGAAATAAGAAGAGAAATTTTAAAACACTTTGAGATAAAAATGAAAATACAGTATTTGGAGGGAAATTAAGGCATTTCTTGAAGGGAAATTTATAGCTGTGAATGCTTATATTAGAAAAGAAAAAAGTTCTCAAATTTATAACCTACTTTTTCAACCTAAGAAATCAGAATGAGCAAAAAAAATCTAATGGAAGCAGAAGAAATAAAGAATAAGTATTAAAGCAGAAATAAATGAAAAAGAGAATAGAAAACAATAGAGAAAATCAATAATATCAAATGTTGATTCTTTGAAAAACAATCAACAAGATTATCATACCTTTAACTAGACTGATAAAGAAAAAAAAAAGAGAATACTCCAATTATTAGAATCAGAAATAAAGAGGCAAAATAATATCAATCTGATAGAAATATAAATGATTATAAAGTAATACTATTAACACCTGTATGCCAACAAATTAAATAACCTAGATGAAATGAACAGATTTCTATAAAGATACCAAAGTAGCTCTAGAACACTAACAATAACAATCTGCATAGGTTTATAATGAATAAAGAGATTGAAGTCATAATCAAAAAACTTCCCACAAAGAAAATTCCAGGTTTACATGGATTTATTAGTAAATTTTACCAGGCACTTAAAAAAGAATTAATACCTGTTCTTTATAAACTGGCCCCCTAAAAAAAGAAGAGCAAGACACACTTTCAAACTCACTAATTGAGGCTGCTACAAAACCAGGTAAAGCCATCACAAGAAAACAAAACTACATACTAATATCCTCTATCATTTATGAATATAGATACAATTCTCAACAAAATATAATCAAATTTAATCTAACAACATATCAGAAGGATTATACACTATGACCATGTTAGGTTTATCCCAGGTTTCCAAGCTTGGTTCAGCATATGAAAATTAATCAATGTAATAAATCACATTAATAGAATAAGGAACAAAACACACATAAGAATCTCAGACTCCTAAAAAATTCGATATCCTTTTTATAATTTAAAAACAAACCTCAACAAACTAGAAACAGACAAAACAAAAATGTCTATTCTCATTACTTCAACATTTTAGTAGAAATACTAGCCAGGGCAATAAGGAAAGAAGGAAGAAGAAGGAGGAGGAGGAGGAGGAAGAAGAGGAAGAGGAGGAGAAGAAGAAGGAGAAGAAGAAGGAGGAGGAGGAAGAGGAGGAGGAGGAGGAGGAGTAGAAGAAGGAGAAGAAGAAGGAGAAGAAGAGAAGGTGGAGGAGGAGGAGGAAGAGAAGGAGGAGAAGGAAGCCATTCAAACTGGAATGAAAGAGATAAAACTATTTCTATTTTCAAATGACATTGTCTTACCTGCAAAAAATACTAAGGAATTAAAAAAACATTTTTAGTTTGTTTAGTTTGCAAATGAGTTTACAAATGAGTTTGTTTGCACATACAACACCAATATTTAAAAATAGTTGTATTGTTATAGACTAGCAATGGACAAACTAAAAATGAAATTAAGAAAACAATCCCACTTGCAATAGTATCTAAATGAATATAATATTTAAAATACATTTAACAAAAGTAATACAAGGCTGAAACCACAAAATATTGTTGGAAGAAATTGTGGAGGACAGCAGCAGCAGCAGCAGATGAGTCAGGTGAGTCTGGATCAGATTCACACTCCTCCCATAGCTGTCTATGGGGTGTCTGACCCACCCTGAGAGCAACCATATCAGCCTGCACTGAGAGTGGAGGAGACAGGCTAGAGACCAGAGCTGTCCTTCCTAACACAGCAGCAGCAAAAAGTGGCAGTAGCTAAAAGCAGTTGCAGTCAAAAACAGTCTCAGTGCTTGGGAAAAGGAATCTGAAGTTTCAGAAATGGACACAGAGTGAGTTTTTTCCACTCTTTCTTTCTGTTTTTGTTTACATTTCATACTTGTTTTGTTTTTGTTATTTTGTTGTTTTTAGATTTTCTGTTTTCATATTGGTATCTTTCAGGGTGAGTACATCAACAGTGGTTTTCTGTTTATTGTTTTTGTTTTTGTTCTTTCTGTCTTTGTTTGTGGCTTGCTTTATTCATTAATAGGTGAGCCTGTCTGTTTTCCCTTTTTTCTTCTCTCTCATCACCTTCCTTTCATCTCCCTCCTTCCTTTTCCATTATTTTCCTTTTTCTCAACTTATTTTGCTTTTGGAGGCAAACATATACTCCCTCTGAATGGAAAAATTGTAAGGTGGTGAGAAGTGCATTCCAGGGGGCTCACACACCTGTCAGTGGATATTGATATGAGGATTGATCCTGAATCCCAGCTTCCCTCTTAATCATATCTCAAAACTGCAAAAAGCACAGTCCTCCAACTCAAGTTTGGCTTCAAAATTGAACAAATCCAGAAACTCTACATAAGGAAGAATGGGGGATTACACAAACAGAAGTAAAAGCTATCCCCCCTATTCCTGAACAATAGAATCAAAGAAGGGGGAGGGAAAGGGGGAAGAAAAGCTTCACAAATGAAGAAAAAGCAATGGAAGAATACAGGTCTCATAAAGATACTTGGGAAGAAACAAATGAGATTACAGATTTCAGAAGTCAAACAATGAAGAGTTCCAGAATGATTGGTCTCAAACCACAAACCCAGATATCAAGATATTAATAGAATAAATAGAGATGAGGAAAGACAAGAAGAAAGAATGAAGAAGTTGATAACTGAGATAGCAGCAATAAAGAATACATGAATGAAATAAACAACAAACTGATAAACATGGAAAGCAGAATTAACCAAGCAGAAGAAAGAATCTCAGAGCTTGAGGATCAAAATATGCGACTAACCCAATCTCTTAAAAACATAGAAAAGAAGCTTAAAAAGATAGAACAAAGCCTCCAAGAGATGAGTGATTATATCAAGAGGCTGAACCTAAGAATAATTGGAATCCCTGAGGCAGATAGGCAGAGACCACTCTGGAGCAAACATTCAATGAAATTATCCAAGGAAAACTTCTCTCATCTTATCAGAGACATAACTATTGAAACACAAGATTTAGAGTGCAAGACATTAAGTAGAAGGCCAACTCCTAGACACATAGTAATTTACTTACACAAAGTAAGTATAAAAGAAAAAAACTCTAAAAGCAGCAAGAAAGAAAGGTCAGACCATCTATGGGAGAAGATTAAGTAGAATAGCAGCAGACTTATCTACAGAAACACTACAGGCTAGAAGAGATTGAAGTCCAATTTTCAAAGTTCTCAAAGATAAACAATTTAAACCAAGAATTTCCTACCCAACTAAGCTAAGTTTCATCAGCAAGGGAGAGATATAATTCTTCCCAGACATTCCCTAAGAGTTCATATGGCCTCCAGACCAGCTCTACAGGAAACACTTTAAGAAAGTATTAAGCTCTGAAGTAAGAAAAAAAGAATGGCCACATCCTTCCTAAGAATGCAGGAAAAAGATTGGAAACACACATAAATCAACTCAAAATCATAAGAAAGTCAACAAACAAATAAGCAAACAAGCAGCAGCAACAACAACAAACTCTCTAAGAACCTCATCACAGGGATAAACTCTCACATCTCAATAATTAACTTGATTGCAAATGGACTAAATGCACCACTGAAAAGACATAGGATGGCAAATTAGATTTTAAAAATCATCTTGCAACAATTTGCTGTCTCCAGGAAACTGAACTCACCAGAAAAGATACTCACAGATTCAAAGTAAGAGAATGGAAAACAAATTTTCAGGTGAGTGAAACACAAAAGAAAGCAGGAGTTATGCTCTTAATATCAGACAAAATACCTGATAAGCTATCAGAAATTTAAAAAGATACAGAAGGTCACTATATAATAATAAAAGGTTCAATCCATCAACAAGAAATATCCATCCTAAACATGTATGCACTGAACATAGGAGCACCAACTTTCATAAAGTTTTTTATAAAGCTTTTAGGGGAACTAAAAAAATTTAGTGACTCTAACACTATCATAGCTGGGGACTTAAATACCCACTAACAACCCTAGACAGATAATCGAGACAAAAAAAAAAGGAGATCCAGAACCTCAACTTGATGCTTGACCAAATGTACTTAATAGATACCTGCAGAACACTCCACCCAACTACTATGGAATATACTTTCTACTTATCACCACTTGGAACATACTCTAAGATCAACCACATTCTCAGTCCATAAATCAAGCATAAATAAATTTTATAAGAATGAGATATTGCCATGTATCTTCTCAGATCACAGTGGAATAAAAAAATATATATCAATAACAACAAAGTTCCCCAAAACCCACAAAGACATGTATACTAAACAGCAGTATGCTTACCAACTCCTGTGTCAACATGGAAATCAAAACAGAGATTAAAAAGTACCTGGAAACAAATGAAAATGAAGGAGCATCTTACCAAAATCTCTGGGATGCCATGAAAGCAATACTAAGAGGGGAATTCATATCTCTATGAACACATATGAAGAAACCAGAAAGATCACAAATTACCAGTCTAACAAAATCCCTTAAGAAAAGCTGGAAAAGCAAGCTCATCAAAAAGCTAGCATCAGCAGAGGAATTCAGACCCCCAAAAATAAAAGCCCCAAATATGGGACATAGAAGACAAATATATAATAGAAAAAAATTAGTGAAACAAAAAGCTGATTTTTTGAAGGTATAAACAAGATTGATGAACCCCTAGCCAGATTGGCCAAGAGAAAGAGAGAAAAAGCCCAAATAAACACAATCAGAAATGCAAAAATCAACTCACACCAAACAAACAAACAAACAAACAAACAAAAAAAAACCCTGGACCAGAGGGTTTTCCAGCAGAATTTTAAAAAACATACAAAGAGGAGCTGATACCAATCCTTTTGAAGGTATTCCAAGCAATCAAGAAGAATGGACTCTCCTGAAAGCATTTTATGAAACTAATATCACATTGATACCCAAAACAGGTAAAGATCCAACCAAGAAAGGGAATGACAGGCCAATATCCTTGATGAACATAGGTACTAAAATTATCAAAAAGATTCTAGCAAACCAGATCCAACAATACAGCTCAAAAATCACATTTACCACGTGACTAAGTAGGCTTTATCCCCAGGATGCAGGACTGGTTCAACATCCACAAGACTATAAGTGTAATTAAATACATCAACAGACGTAAAAGCAAGAACCACATGATAATATCATTAGATGCGTAAAAAGCTTTCAATAAAATCTAGCATCCCTTCTTGATGAAAACACATAGGCACAGGTGGATCATAACTCAAAATAATAAGAGCCATCTATGAGAAGCCCACAGCCAACATACTGATAAACAGACAGAAATTGGAAACATTTCCCCTGAAAACTGAAACAAGACATGGCTGCCCACTCTCACCCCTTATGTTCAACACAGTGTTGGAAGTCCTTCCTACAGCAATCATACAAAAGGAGGAAATCAGGGATATCCAAATAGGAAAAGGGGAAGTTAAGTTATCCCTTCTTGCTCACAACATGATCCTATATCTTGAAAACCCAAAAGAATCTGTCAAAAACCTCCTTGCACTGATAAAGGACTTTGGCAAAGTCTCAGGGTATAAAATAAATGTGCAAAAGACAGTTTCATTTGTATACACCAACATAAACAAACAGAAACTCAAATAAAAAGCACAATCCCATTCACAATAGCACACAAAAAAATGAAATACCTTGGTATCTTCCTAACCA
>NW_007157895.1:0-469 GCF_000164805.1 Carlito syrichta | reverse complement strand
AGTACGGTCCTCAGGCCAGGACAGGGTGGTGTGCACTCGGCCATGTCCAGGAGGGCTTTGTAGGCCCATCTGGGGCATGCAGGTGTCTGTGCTGACTCTTAATTGGTGGCCACAGTCGTGTGTCTCTGCTCCTTTGGTAACTGCAGTCTTGAGGGAAAGTGAGCGCAACCCACAGACGCCATGACTCAGGGTGGCCCTGGCACGCTCTTCCTCCTTCAGGGCCAGGAGGCGCTTCTCCAACAACTGGGGAGGAATCAGGCACTCAGCGGGCTGCCCAAGTAAGCAGACTCCAAGGGTGTGGGGACACAAGCAATGGCAGGGGCTAGGGGAGGCTTGCAAAAGGGGCTTCATGACGAGACACTTTGCAGCGTTGCTGGGCCTATGAGCTTGGCTGCAGGTGTGTCCTGAACACCCCTTGGCTCTTCTCTGACTTCTCAATTATAAACACCAGCATTTTCTCCCTGGGGAG
>NW_007157894.1:0-784 GCF_000164805.1 Carlito syrichta | reverse complement strand
GGAGGCAAGGGCCCAGCAATCCCTCCATGATATTAAAGTACTCCTTGTGGCTTCGGCGGAATCTCCTTGAGGCCTGGGTCTCTGGAGGCTGCTGGGCTCTGGGTGGTAACAGGTCAGCAGGCAAGGTCTTGGGTCCGGCCTTGCTGGGAAGGTCAACTGAGGCCAAGATGAGCAAGAACGTGTGTGACGGGGCCTTCAGCTCCCACCTCCATCACTCTGGGAAGGGAACTGCTCAGATACACGAAATGGGTCCAGCCTGGGTTGGGACACCTGACTAGGACCACGAGAGCTGGTGATGCAGGAGGTGGAATAGACATGACAGCATCATGTGGGAGGACGCCAGGAGACACTGAGATCACAGGTCTCACACCAGGAATGCCCATTGCTAAGCAGATAGAATGGTGGGTTTTGGATGGGAAAGTGATAAAGTTTTGGAACTTAACCAGGTGACTTCCAGGCCATGGCCACGTAGGTGAGTTCTCAGGCTCTGGGCAGGCCAGGAAAGTATGGAAAGAGTGGACAGCGGCCTCCCTGTGGCCCTTGGCTGCAGCCAAATGCTCCTGTAGGGAAGTGGGAAGTCGTACCTGGTCAGGTACCCTCAGGGGCTAGAGGCCTTTGAGGATCAGGCCTTAGTTTGGCTGGAGGAGGCAGGTCCAGGGGCACTGTCATCTGCTGCAATTCCTGAATTTGCATTTCCTCAGACTCAAATTCCATGAACCTGGGGATGAGGGAGACACAACACTGAGAAAAGGTGCAGGCCAGCCCCCAAACTCCAGCAGCCCTC
>NW_007157893.1:0-712 GCF_000164805.1 Carlito syrichta | reverse complement strand
TCAGGAAATTTCTGCCCATCCCGCGTCCACGCGGCCAGCACTACCCGTGCGACTCAGGTGCACCTGTGCACTGGCGCAGGTGGGAACAGACAGGCTCCTCGTTGCTTGCGGACCTAATTGAGGAGGTCACCAGCGCAGTGGGGCCTGCAGTTGTCACGTATTGTCTTCCGGTGGGCGGGACCCGCTCAGGAGGGCGGAGCTCAGGCATAGAGGGCGGGGCTCAGCCCTGAAGGCCAGAGGTTGCCTGAGCGCCAGGTTGTCTTCGCATCTCCATACAGGGCTGACACCAGACAGGCAGGAGCTGCTGCTTGTCAATAAAGGCGTTTGCATGACCTTCCTCTGTCGAGTCCGCGTCGTGGCGGGGCCGGGATGGGGTTTAGGTTCTGCCTCTTCCGAGAAACCTGTGGTCAAATGGGGATGAGGAGACTGGCCACAGCCAGGTGGGAGAGGAGCAGAAGGAGTCCAAGGCGTCACTAAGACAATGCCTACCGCAGACCCAGGGCCCACTCATCCCGGGGGTGCAGTAGGTTTCTTCAAACGCGTCTCTGTTACCATTCTTTACTCTGAGAGAGATACATATTTCCACCTCCCTGAGTGCGGAGGAGGCACTGACTTGGCCCCTTTAGACACCAGCGAGTGAAGAGTCCAGGGCTCAGACCTCCACTCCCCACGTTTTTTCAAGTGCCCGAAGTGTGCTGAGCTGGAACCCAGG
>NW_007157892.1:0-703 GCF_000164805.1 Carlito syrichta | reverse complement strand
GAATTGTATCCCACATCTTTAAATAAAAAATAAAATAAATAAAAGTTTTTTAAAAATTGCTTTGGTCCTAAAAAAATAGAATTCTCTTCATAACCCCTTTAGCAAGTATTCCTGATGAAAAATAGCTGAGAGAGAGAATTATGTCAAATGCCATAGTCATCATTTGGAGCACACACTACACAGCTAAGTTTCAGGTTCTCTCTCATGGTCTTTATTCTATGATCAGTCTCTGGAAGCCTGAGTATTAGCAACTAAATGATTACAAATATTATTATCAATTCAAAAAAGGATGGTTAATCTCAGTTCAGATAATTTTTCCTCAAAATCTTAACCATATTCAATCCAATAGAACATTCATTTTTAAAAAATTTATTGATATGTAATAGTTGTACTTATTTATAGAGTGCACATGACATTTTTATGCATGCATACAATGTGTAATGATGAAATCAAGGTAATTGGGATATCTATCATCTCAACTATTCATCATTTCTTTGTGTTGGGAATATTTCTACTCTTTTCTTCTAGCTATTTTGAAACATAAAATACACTGTTGTTAACGCTAGTATCCCCATTGTGCTATCAAACATTAAAACTTATTCTTTCTAACTGTATTTTTACAACCATTAACCAACCTGTCTTCATTCTTCCTCCCCCTCTCAATTTCCCAGCCTCTGATAACCACCAATCTACTCTACACCTC
>NW_007157891.1:0-1038 GCF_000164805.1 Carlito syrichta | reverse complement strand
GAAGCCACAAACTGAGAAAGGGAAGAAGTAAATCTAGATGTTAGTTGAGAAACTGAAAGTGAGGAAAGATGTGTCTGAGAAACAGCAGTAATCTGACTATGCAACTGTTGAATGTTTAAAGAAGAATTAGAAGACTGTCAAACTCCCATAAGATGTTTCTGAACATCTATCCAACTAACATTTTGACCATCATATGGCAAAGGTGTAACACAAATCCATTTAAATTGAGTATGACAAGCTACAGACATTTGAACCTTAATATGTTGTATTTGGTTTTCTATATATACTAAAGCTGATTTTAAAGCATTTAACCTATCAATAATACCTTTATCTATCTGTTTTTGAGTAAATAAAGCTAAGCTAACATTTTGAGACAAATCATTTATATGATTAGCTGTGTGAACTTTTTGAGCCAAAGTAGTGGCAGATGCTGCTATAGATCCTATGATAGTTATTAAAGCAGAAATTTCCAAGACTAAAGCTGTAACAAACCTATAAGGCCTATTTAACATTGCTGTGGCTTGTTCTAAAATATAAGTACCTGGAGAAGAATACCACGGTCCCTGTAGCTGAACAGGCATAAAAACGTTAAGAAGGATGTCTTAACAGAAATATTTGATATGGGTTATCAATAATACAATTAGACAAAGTACAATTTTCACAATTAATTTTAATATGAACAAAATTATATATTACTGAGTAAATAGAATGAGCATTAGCAATTAACAAAACATATGGGGAATCAACACAAGCCTGTAAAAAGGTTGTAAAACCAGAATGAGGACAATAAAGTGTTGCAGGACCTGTTGTTGCAAACAATCAATAAAACTGAGTCTGTAATGAATGATTAGAGGACAGAGAAGTTTGAAACATGGATGTAGCCCATCCATACGGGTGTTTTTTAGTTGTGGCAAGCGTAGAGCCATTAAAACCCCAGTCACTAATATATAGTTTTTCACAGGGTACAGGATAGTCCACTTTAGAGTTATAAGCACAGTCTCTCCATTTTTAGGAAGCCAGCATCTCGCCGTATGAGTG
>NW_007157890.1:0-855 GCF_000164805.1 Carlito syrichta | reverse complement strand
CAAAACATATGGGGAATCAACACAAGCCTGTAAAAAAGGTTGTAAAACCAGAATGAGGACAATAAAGTGTTGCAGGACCTGTTGCTGCAAACAATCAATAAAACTGAGTCTGTAATGAATGATTAGAGGACAGAGAAGTTAGAAACATGGATGTAGCCCATCCATACGGGTGCTTTTCTAGTTGTGGCAAGCGTAGAGCCATTAAAACCCCAGTCACTAATATATAGTTTTTCACAGGGTACAGGATAGTCCACCTTAGAGTTATAAGCACAGTCTCTCCATTTCAGGAAGCCAGCATCTCGCCGTATGAGTGACCAGTCCTTTTCCGTAATCATTGAAGGGGCAAGCAGATACGCTGAGGAAGCTCTAGTCGCACGGCCAGGGGCGGTTCCTCCAGGCATTAACGTCTCCAGTCGCCAACCGTCCTTGATACTGTCCTGATAAGGGCTTTCTGTACTTCAGAGACTTAAAGGTAGACATTAAGCAAGAAGTCTGATAATTATTAAAAGTAGAATTATTATAAAAACAAATAGGGAGGGAGTTGGAATGTCCTTTATAAGAAAAATTATGATTAGTAACATGTTTGACTTGAGCACGAAATAAAGCAGGCTCTCCCCTTTTCCTGTAAGAAGACTTCATTTTATCAGAGGTTTTATACTTTCTTCTGGATCTCAGTGTCTAGTCATAGCTGAATAGCCTGAAAGGTCCAAATTTAAATGATTAATAACAAATAAAGTGTGATTCAAGATGTGGTGAGGAGAACTATACTTGAACTCACCCTCTCATAACTTAATTGATTTTTTAAAGTTTGGTGAACTCTTTCAACTATGGCTTGACCTTGTGGATTGTAGGAAT
>NW_007157889.1:0-325 GCF_000164805.1 Carlito syrichta | reverse complement strand
GCATTCTATTCCATTCCAATCCATTCCTCTCAACTCCATTCCATCTCTCTCCATTCATTCAATTCCAGTCCGTTCCATTCCTCTCCATTCCATTATGTTCACCTCCATTTCATTCCATTATATTCCTTTCCATCTCTCTCCTTTCCATACCATTCCTGTTTGTTCCATTCCTCTCCATTCCTCTCCATTCTATTCCATTATTCTCCATTCCTTTCCAATCCACTCCATTCCACTCCTCTCCATTCCATTCCATTCCTCTCCAATCCCTTCCATTCCAATCCATTCCGCTCCACTCTTTTCCATCTCTCTCCATTCCATTCCATTC
>NW_007157888.1:0-1022 GCF_000164805.1 Carlito syrichta | reverse complement strand
CCTAATTATTGAAATGTGAGAGTTTATCCCAGTCATAATGTTCTTACAGAGTTGTTGTTCTTCCTGTTTGTGTGTTGTCTTTCTTTTGGTTTTAGAGTTGGTCCATGTGTGTTTTTAATCTTTTGCCTGTACTGTTGTGAAGAACGTTGTTGTTCTTTTTTCCTTTTCATCTGTGTTCAATACTTTCTTAAGTGTTTCTTTTAGAGGTGGTCTGGTGGCAGTGTAGGTTCTTAGGGATTGGATGTCTGGGAAAGGGTTCAATTCTCCTTCACTGATGAAGCTTAGCTTGACTGGGTAGATTATTCTCAGATGAAATTGCTTATCTTTTAGAACTTTGAAGATAGGGCTCCAAGTTCTCCTAGCCTGGAGGGTTTCTGTAGATAAATCTGCTGCTATTCTAATTGGTCTTACCTGGTAGGTAGTCTGACCTTTTCCTCTTGCTGACTTTAGGATTTTTTTCTTTTATACCTACTTTGTTTAGGTGAATTATTATGTGTCTGGGAGTTGATCTTCTCATTTGTTTGTTGCAGGGATTCTCTAAATCTCTTGTGTTTGAATTTTTGCATCACTGATGAGATGAGGGAAGTTTTCTTGAATAATTTCATGAAATGTTTGTTCCAGTGTTGCCTCTGTTTCTCTCTCTGCCTCAGGAAGGCCAATTACTCTTAGGTTTTCTCTCTTGAAGTGATCATTCATCTCTTGAAGGTTTTGTTCTGTCTTTTTAACTTTCTTTTCTATGTTTTTGACAGTTTGGGTCAGTTCTGTGTTTTGGTCTTCGAGCTTTGAGATTCTTTCTTCTGCTTGGCTAACTGTTTTTCATGCTTATTAGTTTGTTATTTATTTCCATCACAGTATTCTTTACTGCTGTTATTTCTGAGATCAGCTCCTTCCTATTTTCCTCTTGTCTCTCCTCAATTTTTTTATTCTCCCAATTAATATCTTGATGTCTGGGTTTGTTGCATGTTACCAGTCATTATGGGGCCTCTTCATTGTTTGTGTTCTGAAGTCTATTTTCTCAGTGT
>NW_007157887.1:0-2784 GCF_000164805.1 Carlito syrichta | reverse complement strand
TTTTTTTTTGCATGCAAAGAATTTTTTTCAGATACAATTTATAGATCAAGTTTACATTAGAAACTATATTCCTGAAGAAAGGTTGATTTAGAAAAAGTATGTCAAATATAAAGAGTAAAAGAGAAAAGGACAAGAACAGCATATTCCTCTCCTCGTTTTATATGTTGTACCTTAGCAGTTTCCTAGGGGGAGAATTATTCCAGATGTGAACAAACAGTGACATTGTCCCTAGTAAAATGTAAAGTCCCATAATGAAGTAGTGAATAGCTGTTTCTACAATGTCATGGCTAGCTGCCCAAAATTAAATTTGAGATCTATTACAAAAGAATACCTTAAAATAGAAATATATTTTTGAATCAATGTGCAAATCAAATGTAATTTTACATCTTTATGTTTTTTGTGTTTATCCAACCCTAGTCACATTTTTCAGTGTTTCAGTACAAAAAGTGTATCTATTATTCATCAACTCCCTACACTTTCATCCTAAAATCAGTTACCATTGCATCTATGCACATAGAACATGCATCCAGAGGCATTGCACAACTGAAACAAAAGGAAAAACTTACTGCAGCTGAGGCATGATCCCACAACATTCTGCACCCAGTGTCATCGGTGTCATGGGAATTAAGGATACCACAGGCAAGTCGCTGGAGGTGGGTTTCTCAGGAGAGGGCTGGACTGACTTGTCATCACCAGGGTGCAAATGTGAACGGGAACTTGATACATTGCTGTTTAACCATCCCAGTATCCTGTGTGCTGGGTGATGGCAACCTGCTCTGTTGTACTTTTCTTCCATGTCATGATTGCTTCCAATGATGGTCTGTTCTTTTTTGTCTTGGTTCAGTTCATCTGGTAGGACGCTAAGATCCACAGATGAGAAATCGCCAGTTGCTTCTTGGAATTCAAGATGTGAATTAAACACATTCTCTGGGATGTATGCATTTGGTGTATAAACATCATAAGGTACAACTGGACTGGATGGGGGATACCTGGGTGGGGCAAGGTCATCCTAAGTAGTTCCCCAAACAAATATAACACAACAAACAGAACAGCACATTACACCAAAGGGATACAATAAGTCCCCTACATACATACCTTCAAGTATTGAACTTTAATGATTCACACTTGCGTTTTTTAATGTATTATTTCTCTACACCAGGTGTCAGTATAGTCTGTCAAATACATACGGTTCTATATAGTGGATCATGTTAGTGGGGGTACCTAGGTTAACTTAGTTGGACTGACAACAAATTGGACTCAGAAACATACTGTCAGTATGGAACTCATGTGTATATTGGGAACTTCCTGTACCACTATGGCAGAAAGGCAATGTGTTCCGGGTAAGAGGCAGTTCAATATGCTTATATGCATGCCTTGCCTCTTTGTACAAATACCGGTAAGATATTATAGCACACTTAATAGCAACAGGAAAATTCCTTAAAATGCAAAGAAAGCATTTTTCATAAAATGTCTTTCCTACTTTAGTTAGGTCCCACGTAAGTTGCCACTCTCTAAATCCAATTTTATAATAGAGGAAATTGAGCAAGCATGCAATACATTGTGTATACTTTGAAGACAATAGATATACTGCACTATTTAGTCATAAACTTTAGTTGAATTAAATAATTTTTGGAGTTTTCTGTTTATATTTTTAAAGCAAATCCATGATGGAAGGTTAAGATATAGTCATGAATGCTAATCAATGCTCACTTAAAACTTTGCAGTGTACATTCTGTTCTCAGGTGTGAAGTGATTTGGGAGAAAAACGAAAACATTCTAGTTATGTGAATTTACAATAGGAAAATGATTATTGGAATTTAAATGGCAATAACAGTTTAAATCAATATATGGTATGGTGTTTCCAGTCCAGGGAATGCTGCTCAACTATCATGGCCCAGAAGCCAAGGAAGGAAGTATGTACCTGGGAAGCAGTTAATATCAAGGCCATGGGCTCTGTTACTCAGAAAACCTATTCTCTTGGTACAAGCCTCACCATCTGCTCATCCAGGTTGCAGGCCTGGCTTCCAGATTTCCAGTGCAGCTTGTGGGATAAACTCAAGAAGAACTTTCTTCTGAAAGGTGACTAGTCAAAAATACATCTTCTCAGCCCAAGTATGCCTGAGCTAACACACCATGTCTAGACAGATTCACTGAATTGTGCTGTTATAATGAGTCCAGCAGATGGCACAGAAGGCTAATTGTTTAGGGATAGCAATTAGACAAATGAAGCTATTTTTTTGAAATTCCTTTTTCATTTAGAATATGAAATGAGCCACCATCTCTCCTCACCTCCAACCCACAATGTGACACTTGAAGTGAGGTGGTGACCGTGGGCCCTTGGTCTTTCCTGTCTTTGATGGAAAACATCTCATCAGTCAGCATGTGCTACACCCCTAGACCCCACAGCAGCCAGTGTCTCCCTCCCCCTTCCCATCACAGCTGAGTTCTAGTTGAGGAAAGAACTCTTCCAGGGAAGTGCCACTCCCTTAGAGAATTCACTGAGATACTGGAGGTAATGTCTTATGGCCTTAGAGTCGTGTCAACTCCCTGTGGAGTTGATCCATGGGAACACACCACAGATTTTGTAGGGATAGTCGCTCACTGTATTCTTGGCCTCACATCTAGAGAACTGTGGTGCTGAACAGTTTTTACAGAATCAACTAATCTTCTCAGAATCTTTCCTGCATAGGCTCTTTTGCTATGGAATGTCACAATGTCTGCCTCAGCACCAATCATTGTTGCTTCAAAATCTCTCATAAAAATGGGTGCTGACTTGTTTTTTTT
>NW_007157886.1:0-391 GCF_000164805.1 Carlito syrichta | reverse complement strand
ATGATTCAGTGTAACACAATTCACAAAACACTTTTAGAACTAGAAGGTGGGGGAGCCAGGGGGCAGTTTGCCTCACAGGACAAAGGCTCCGAGTTTCTTACCCATCAGACTTTCATTAGTACAAAATGACATAGTTAAGTAAGGCTTGAAGACAGAGTAAAGGCAATGCAAAGAAAAGTCCCTGTTTTGATCTTAGAAAGCTTTTGTGATAAAGTGTGACTGTTTACAAGATATAGCGCAGCTGCTTCCAAGACCAAGTATAACTTTTTATATAACCCAACTCAATGTACACTACACCTTTTGAACTTGCCTCGGCCCACATGCCTATCTGTTTTTTTTTTTTTCCAAATTCACAATAAGTGTTTTAATAGAACTAAGTATTTTGCTCTTT
>NW_007157885.1:0-4303 GCF_000164805.1 Carlito syrichta | reverse complement strand
GAGGTAAAGGGAGTACATTCCTAATGGTGTCCTCATTTTATCAGTTAAGTAGAGGGTTAGGTCATCTGCTCTGAGCTGATGAGCAGGGATGAAATTTTGAAGTGTGTAGAAAGGTTGTAGGTTTTCACTGTGGGTATATCTTTATTGTCAGAGAACATAGCTGTCTTTATACCAGCATTCTGATGTTCATGAACTTCAAAACCTATTATTGTTTAGAATTGTTGTAGCTTATTGAAAACAAGGTTTGTAACTTACCAATATAGAAATAAGTATAGAACATGAATAGATAGTTCACATTAGATGTGATATATGTATTAACATTTATGGGACAGGAAAAGAAAGAAGAAACCAGTAAATAAGACTTGACAGGGGACGGGCAACCCCTTCTGGTCCCCTCCCATGTGGGAACTTTTCTGTCCTCTCTATAAATCCTGCTTTCTCACTTAAAAAAAAAAAGATAAAAGACTCGACAGGGAATCATCAAAGGTAGAAGGAATACTAAAATAGGGATTGCTCTAGAAGCCAGGGGATGGGGGTTATATAAAGAAGTAGGCAGTTATCATATGTAGGAGAATATGAATGATAAAGACCAGAGATGGGCTGTTTAATTGGCAGCTAGAAAGTTTGTGGTATTGGGAAGTGTCAGAAACTTGCATGGGTTCGATAAAAAAGCTCAAGATAATGAAGACCTTTTTTCCTCAATAAATTTAGTGATGAAGAAGGATTATTGATTTATTTTTCTAATCAGAGATCAGTAGGCCTCTAAGGTTAAAAACCAAAGAAAAAAGAGAACTTTAAACGGTGGGCAGAGAGGGATGGTTGAGCAAAATCTCAAGAGTAGTGGATGAGATGGGGTCTGGTGTGTGAGAAGCAGCATACTTGGTGTGTTAGAAGCAGCTATCTCTTTGAAGTGAAGGAGGGAGTAGAGGGAGGGGGTTTCAGATTTGGAAAAGGTCTCAGGAACATATTTTCAGCCCTTTTATCTTTCTGTGCAGAATTCTAGATTTTTTTTTTCTGATTTGTTTTCTCGTTCTTGCCTTTTCTGTTCAGCTGTGTCTAATATGCTGTATATCCTACTATTGAATCTCAAGTTTCAGTGATACTTTTTAGGTCTAGAAGATTGATGTTTTAAAAATGTGCGTTCCCTATTCTCTGCATATATTTTGAAGATGGTCTTTTATTTCTTTAAATGTATTAAACACTTCTGGGCTTGGTGGCTCACACCTGTAATCCCAGCAGTTTGGGAGGCTAGGCAGAAGGATTGCTTGAACCCAGGAGTTCAGGTCCAGCCTAGGCAATATAGCAAGACCTGGTCTCTACAAAAAAATATAAATACAAGCTGGGTGTGCTGACGCAAGCCAGTAGTCCAGCTATTTGGAAGGCCAAGGCAGGAGGATTGCTTGAGCCCAGGAAGTTGAGGCCTTGGTGAACTGTGATCATGCCACTGCACTCCAGCCTGGGTGACAGAGTGAGACTCCAACTCAAAGTAGAGTTAAAAAAATTTCTATACACAGTCTTATTACAGTCTTTCTGAAAATTCTACCATGTAGTGCTTTTTGGGGTGTCTTTGTATTGCTTAGTTCTGCTATTCTTAGTCATGGTGCCTTGTATCTCTGTGCGCCTAATTATTTGCCAGTTCTTATTATCCCTGTGGTGGTTCTCTGAGACCAGGGATGAATAGGTGGTCTAAAGAAAGTTTTACATTTGCTTCATGGCTTGAATTTCTCTGGCCCACTAGGCTATGTGTACTTAGAGTATAAATGCATGGTCTATAGCCACAACTTTTCACAAACTTCCCCTATCCTTTTTTCTTCTGCAGATCTGCCCACTGCCAGGGTAACTTTATTTCATCTTCCTTCCACATGAAAACATCCAAAAAAGGTCAAGAGACTAATGCTATATATATAATAAATCTATCTGTGTCTCTCTCCTACATCTACTTGAACTATTAAAATATCTTTTCTTATTAATTAACAGGCTGGGTTAAGTGAATACAAGTTTTCTACCTAGTAATCAGATTACTGTTCCTCTCTAATTTATTCAGTGATGCTTGAACATGATGAGAGGGTATCATATTACATTAATTACACAGGCAAATAAATCTGGCTTCTATAGAAAAGCTTTAGTTTACATGTTGTGTTTTATAAATTGGCTAATTTTTAAAAATTGATCTTATATCCAATGACCTTGATCAGTCACTTATTAATTTTTGTGAATTATTTTGCATTTCCAGTTAACATAATTGTCTACAAATAAGACACGCTTTGCTTGTTACTTTTCAACCATTATGATTTTTATTTTTTTTTGCTTCACTTGCTGACCTCTAACATAGTGTTAATAGAAGTGGTGATAGCAAAAATCCTTGTATTTTCTCCATTTTTACTGGAAGTATTTAATTTTTCAACATTGGATGTAATTGATTACACTGTTAAATGTAGGGGTTTTTTTTTGTTTGTTTGTTTGTTTTGAGTTGGAGTCTCACTCTGTCACCCAGATCTGGAGTGCAGTGGCTGCTCCCAGCCACCACAGCCTCCACCTGCTGGGCTCCGGTGATCCTTCCACCTCAGCCTTCCAAGTTGCTGAACTACAGGTGCATGCTACCACACCCAGCTAATTTTTTGGTTTATTGTAGAGATGAGGTCTCGCCAAGTTACCCAGACAGGTCTCGAACCTGCAGGCTCAGGCTATCCACTCACTTCAGCCTCCCAAAGGCGTGGGATTACAGGCTGAGCCACCGAGCCTGGCAACGTAGTTTTTTAAAAATAGATAATCATTATCACATTATGTAAATTATTTTTCTAGTTTACTGAGGAGTTTCATTTCAAATTATTTAAATTTATAAAGTAGCTTTTCTGTTTCTATTGAAATGATTTTATGTTTTGTTTCCTTTGTTCTGTTATTATATTGATTTACATTGAATTTTGCATTTTATGTATTTATCCTTTTTGTTGGACATTGAAATTATTTTTGGGTCAGTGGCTTTTTTTCCTCTAACTTTTTTATTGAGAGATAGTTCACATGCTATAAAATTCATGCTTCTCAATGGTTTTTAGTATATTCACAAAGTTGTGCAATTAGAACATTTTTGTTACCCCAAAGAGAAATCCCTAAACTATTAGTAGTCACTTTCTGTTCTCCTTTCTACCTGTCTTTGGCAACAATGAATCTACTTCCTGTTTTCATGGATTTGCCTATCTAGATATTTCATATAAATTGAATTATACAATTTGTGACCTTTATTTCTTTAACTTAGCATAACATTTTCAAGGTTTATCCATGTTGTAACATGAGTCAGTACTTTATCCTTTTATATGGTTGAGCAGTATTCTGCTATATGGAAGTGCCATATTTTGTTTATACATTCATCAATTGGTGAACATTTGGGCTGTTTCTACTTTTTGGCTATGTAGTAGTTTTGTGCCTGGTCTGAAATTTTTATATTTTGAAGTATCCTTTTCAAATTTTGATATCTGTCATGTCTGTCTTCTAAAATAATTTGGGAAATTTCTTCTTTTTGTATTCTCAGAGTTAGCTCAATATTGTTGTTTGAAAGAAATACCAGGGATGTTTTTTTTTAATTTAGAATAATTTGCCAACAAAGCAAAGCCATTTGAGGATTCCTTTTTTTTTTTTTTACCAGATAAAAGACTATTCATATATTGTATTTTTTCTTTGTTTAGTTTTGAGAAGTATTTTTTGAGCAATTTGTCCCTTTTATATATTTTGTCAAATTTTATGGACAGTATCTGTAGTGATGTCTCATTTCTTATTTTTCATATTGGTAATTTGTGCTCTTACTTTTTTCCTGACCAATCTTGCTGGAGGTTTATTATATTTTAAAATATTTATCATTTTTTATTGCCATATGATAACTCTACATATTCATGGGGTACAGTGTGATATTTCCATATTATACAGTGTGTAATGATCAAATCAGGGTAATTAGCATATTTATATCCTCAAATACTTGTTTTCTTGGATTGAGAACATTTTCTTTTCTAGTTATCTGAAAATGTATAATTAATTGTTTATTATAGTTATCCATGTGTGTATGTCACATTTTCATTATCCATTCATCTGTTCATTGACACCTAGGTTGATTGTATCTCTTAGCTATTGTGAATAGTGCTGCCGTAAACATGGCAGTGCAGATATCTCTGACATACACAGATTTCTTTTCCATTGGCTATATACTCAATAGTGGAAATGCTGGATCATATGGTAGTTTTGTTTTTAGTTTTTTGAGGATTCTTCGTGCTGTTTTTCATAATGACTGTACTAATTTACATATACCAGCAGTTTA
>NW_007157884.1:0-1798 GCF_000164805.1 Carlito syrichta | reverse complement strand
TCTGTACCTCTCTAGCCATCTGGATAGGCAGCTGACTTAACTAGGTGACATAATTAGCTAACCAGCTGGCTAGACAACAGACTTAAATAGGTGAAAACATAGCCAGCCAGCTTGCTAGTCAGCTGACTTAACTAACTATCTTAACGATCTGTCCTGCTTCCTAGCAAGTTGAATTAATTAGCATGCTACACAACTAGCCAGCTGCCTATCCAGCTTAATTAACTAATTACTTATCTAGCTAGCCAGCTTTCTAGCCAGCTGACTTAACTAGCAATCTACCTAGCTAGCCAGCTGCTTTCTCAGCTTACTTAGCTAGGTGACTTAACTAACTAGCTATCTAGCTACCCAGCTGACTTAAGTAGTTGACTTAACTAGCTACCTAGCTACCATAACTAACTAACGAATATAGCTACCTTCCTAGATAGCCAGCTGAAATAACTATCTGAAATAACTAGTCAGCTGTTTGCAACCTGACTTAACCAGCTGACGTAACTTGCTAGCCAGCTGGTTGTCAACTGACTTAACTAGCTGACTTAACCAGCTAGTCAGCTGGCTAGCCAGCTGGCTTAATTAGCTAGCTACCTATCTAGCCAGCAGGCTAGCCAGGTGACTTACCTAGTTGACTTAAGCTAGGATGCTGGCTAGTCACCTGACCAGTAAGCTGACTTGTTGGCTGGTTGGTTAACTGACTTAAATGGTTGGCTGGCTAGTCGGCCGACCGGTCAGCTAATGTAACTAGTAGGCAGGTAGGTGAGCCCACAGGTAAGCTGACTTAACTAGTCAGCCGGAGAGTTAGCCTACTTGTCAGCTGAGTCAACTATTCGGCTGGCGATTGAGCCGACTGGTCAACTGATTTAACTAGTCAGCCAGCGAGTGAGCTGACTGATCAGCTGAATTTCGTTGGCTAGTGAGTGAGCCGAATCGTCAGTAGTGTTAACTAGTCAGCCAGTGAATGAACCGTCTGGTGAGCTGACTTAACTAGTTGACCAGTGAGTGAACATGTGAGCTGCCTTAGCTAGTCGGCCGACTTGCGAGCCAACCGGTGAAAGACTTAACTAGTCAGCTGATGAACAAGCCGGCTAGTTAACTGACCTGTTGTCCTGTGAGCAAGCTGACAATTTATTTGACCTATTGGCTGGCGAGCTAGTCAACTAGTTTGCTGAGTGGTGTGCAGATGAGGGAGCCCACTAATTAGTTGACCTGATGGAAAGTTAGCGAGCCCACTAGTTATCTGACCAGATAGCTGAGTGCTAGCCCACTAGTTAGCTAAGTAACTAGTTGATTTTCTAGCTGACTTAACTAGCTAGCTGACTAGCTAGCTGGCTATCTAACTGACATAACTAGCTAGCAAACAAGCTATTTAACTCTCTAGCTTGCTGACTTAACTAGCTAGCTATCTGGCTAGTTAGCTGGCTAAATGACTTAAATATCTATCTGACTAGCTAGCTGACTAGCTAGTTGACTTAACTAGCTAGCGGACTAGCATGTTGACTAGCTAGTTGAATTCAAAAGCTAGCTGAATGTTTAGCTGACTTGTTAGCTAACTTAATAAGCTAGCTGGCTAGCTAGTTGACTTAACTAGCTGACTGGCAACTGGGCTGGATAGCTGTCCAGCCAGCTGACTTAACTAGATAGTTAACTGGTTATCAACATGGCTATAAATCTGACTTTACTAGCTAGATACCTGGCTGCCTATCTGTCCAGTTGGCCGGAGAGCTAGCTAGTGGGCTGACCAGCTGGCTAGCCAGCCAACTCAGCCATCCTGCTGACTGGATGGTTGGATAGCCAGCTGGCTTAA
>NW_007157883.1:0-375 GCF_000164805.1 Carlito syrichta | reverse complement strand
CTGGCTAGACAGCTGGTTAGCTAGATATGTCACCTAGTTAATGCAGCTGGATAGCCAGATAGCTAGCTGTGTGGCAAGCTAGTTAATTCAACTGGCTAGAAAGCAGGCCAGCTAGTAAAGCCAGCTAGTTATGACAGGTAGTGACATAGTTAAGTCAGTTCGCTAGCCATCTGGCTAGCTAATTTAATCAGCTATTTAACTCAGCTTGCTATCCAGGTGACTGGAGAGGTAGAGAGCTAGTTATGTCAGTTGCCTAGCCAGCTGGATTACTAGTTAATTCAGTTAGTTTATTCACATGCCTGGTCAGTTACCTTGCTCGTTAATCAACTATTTAAGTCAGCTGCCTAACCAGTTGGCTAGCTTGTTAAGTCACCT
>NW_007157882.1:0-732 GCF_000164805.1 Carlito syrichta | reverse complement strand
TTAGCTAGGTAGTTAGGTAGAATAAATCAGTTGGCAAGCCAGAGGCTATGTAAGCAGGAAGCTAGTTAAGTGTGCTGGCTAGCCATCAGGCTATCTCTTATGTCAGCTAGTTGAGTCAGCTGGCTATCACTCTGTCCAGCTAGATAGGTAGCTAGTTAAGTCTGCTTGCTAGCAAGCTGACTACTTCGTTTCGTCAACTAGTTAAGTCAGCTGACTGGGCTGCTGGCTACCTAGGTAACTTGGAAATTAAGTCAGCTGCCTAGCCAGCTGGCAAGCTAGTAAAGTCATGTAGTATAATCAGTTGACTAAACAGCTGTCTAGCTAGTTAAGTCAGCTGGTGAAGTCAGTTTTCTAGACAGCTGGCTAGCTAGTTAAAAAGTTGGTTTCACCTGATGTGTAGTCAGCTGGCTCACTAGTTATTTCAGCTAGTTACGTCAGCTGTCTAGTTAAGTAGTTAGGCAATTAAGTCAGATGGCTAGCCAGGTGGCTAGCTAGCTAAGTCAGCTGGTTAAGACAGCTGTCTTGCCAACTTGTAATCTAGGTATCTAGCTAGTTTTGTCAGTTGTCTAGGCAGCTGGCTAGCTAGTTAAGCCACCTAGTTAAGTCAGGGGAGAAGGTAGCGGCCTAGATACATAGCCCGTCATCTAAGTCAGCCGCCTAGACAGCGGTATAGCAAGTAAGTCACCTACTTAATTCAACTGGATAGCCAGGTGGTTAGCTATGTAGCAAGCT
>NW_007157881.1:0-634 GCF_000164805.1 Carlito syrichta | reverse complement strand
GACTAGTAGTCAATGTGTTAAACCAGATAAGTAGTCTTCTGCATCATCCACCAAGTTAAGACACCTAGCTAACTCGTTACCCAACTAATTAACACAGCTAGTAAACTCATTTACCAAATAGTTAAAACAGTTAGTTAACTCGTTAACCAACTCAATAAGCCAACTAGCTATCTCGTTAGCCAACTAGTTAAGTAAGCTAGCTAAGTCAGCTAGCTCATTAGTTAGCTAACTATTTATGTCAGCTACTTGAGCCTGCTACCTAGTTTGCTAAATAGTTAAGTCAACTTGTCATTCAGCAAACTAAATAGATAGCTAACTAGTTAATTCAGGTAGTTAAGTCAACTAGCTAACTAGTTATGTCAGCCACTTAAGTCAGCTAGCTAAGTAGTTAAGTCAGCTAGCAAGGTCAGTTAGTTAAGTAAGCTACCTAGTTTAGTCATATGGTTAAGACAGCTAGCTACGTAGTTAGCTATCGGGTTAAGTCAGCAAGCTGTGTCAGGTAGTTAGCTAGTAAACAAACAGGTTAAATCGCCCTGGTTGAGTCAGCAGGCTGGATAGTTAACAAACGGATTGAGTCAGGTATTTGAGTAGGCTAGCTAGCTAAATTAGCTAACCAGTTAAGTCAACTGAATTA
>NW_007157880.1:0-367 GCF_000164805.1 Carlito syrichta | reverse complement strand
TGTTGTAGTCATCTTGTGGCTTATTTCCTGAATTGCCTCTCTTATTTATTTATTTATATGTTGCTTCCCACGTGATCTTCTTGGTCATATGGCTTTCTATGACATCCATATGTTGATGACGTCAAATTTGTATCCTTAGTCCAAGCCTCTCATGAACTCCAGACTATATTCAACTATCTATTTGACATCTTCATCTATATCCTAAGAATAACCTCAAACTCACCATGCCTCACAATGAAGTCATGAGCTTCCTCCCAATCCCAAGCCAAACTGCATCCTTCCAGGTGGTCAGGCCAAAACCATGTCATCACCCTTTATTCCTCTCTAGTTTCATCCCATATTCAGTCTCCAGTGAGTCCTATGGACC
>NW_007157879.1:0-849 GCF_000164805.1 Carlito syrichta | reverse complement strand
GGATCCAGAACTTCTCACCATGGCCTAAGTTCTATCAGATCCAAGAAAACATTTGGTCAGGGAAGCCCAGTAGGAAGCCATCATAATGGACATGGATGGCAAACCAAGAAAAAAAAAGGCCTTAGCTTGGCTCACACTTTAGTTATTTCAGCACATACATGAGAGCCAAAAATAGGCCATAGTTACAGTACAGCCCCACCCATATGCGTGGTCCTGAAATTGACACTTTGAAGGAAAAAATGGTGCTCAACACACTCAGTGCTTGCACAATGGGTTCACGAATGTGGCACAGATGAAAGCCATGTGTGGGTGCTCCAGAATGGGTTCCCTCTGCCAAGCTAGACCTGCTGCTTCCACTGAATATCCACCTCTCCACCAACACAAGTGGTGTTTAGCCACCTCCTTCAAGGCTACCAACTAGCCACTTGGGGTTGTTTTAACCAGACCTCTTCCACCCACAGAGCACAATGTTTCATCCTGGCCGAGATTGAGATGGATTCCTTATATGAATTTTCTCTTCCTGTCTGCCATCACTCAGCCACCACCATCACGCTGGATTCACATAGTGTGTGATCTATTGTGAGATCCCAACAAATGCCACTTTTCCAAGGGACACACTTGACGGCACAGGAAAGGGCTGTGGGAACACACTTGTGGGACCCAATGGTCTACCACATGTACTTCTACCAGCGGTGGCTAGTCTGACTCAGAAGTAGAAGAGCTTCTGAAAGATACAGCTGAAGGACCATCTTAGACATCACACACATGAAGGTGGGATCCTGCTTTCAAGATGCTGAACACTTAGAAGTAATGTTCATTATGCAGTCTTGTGTCAACATAAGGTAGAGC
>NW_007157878.1:0-795 GCF_000164805.1 Carlito syrichta | reverse complement strand
TTCACGAATGTGGCACAGATGAAGCCATGTGTGGGTGCTCCAGAATGGGTTCCCTCTGCCAAGCTAGACCTGCTGCTTCCACTGAATATCCACCTCTCCACCAACACAAGCGGCGTTTAGCCACCTCCTTCAAGGCGGCCAACTAGCCACTTGGGGTTGTTTTAACCAGACTTCTTCCACCCACAGAGCACAATGTTTCATCGTGGCCGAGATTGAGATGGATTCCTTATATGAATTTTCTCTTCCTGTCTGCCATCACTCAGCCACCACCATCACACTGGATTCACATAGTGTGTGATCTAGGTGTGAGATCCCGACACATGCCACTTTTCCAAGGGACACACTTGACGGCACAGGAAAGGGCTGTGGGAACACACTTGTGGGACCCAATGGTCTACCACATGTACTTCTGCCAGCGGTGGCTAGTCTGACTCAGAAGTAGAAGAGCTTCTGAAAGATACAGCTGAAGGACCATCTTAGACATCACACACATGAAGGTGGAATCCTGCTTTCAAGATGCTGAACACTTAGAAGTAATGTTCATTATACAGTCTTGGGTCAACATAAGGTAGAGCATATTGGCATGGGGCTGTGTGTATGGAAACAAGAATGCCCCTACTCACCTTCATTGAGGTAGTCCACCTGGAACATTTGTACTTCTCATCCCCATACATTTTTAGATTTGTGCTTGAGAGATCCTATGTCTTATGAAGAAAGTGTTTTTAACAGGGGACACTAGGAATCCCATTAAATCTTAAATGTGGCTGTTGTCTGGCAACTTTGTGATCATTGTGT
>NW_007157877.1:0-795 GCF_000164805.1 Carlito syrichta | reverse complement strand
GACATTTTCAATTACATGTACTAAAAAATGTAATGAATTATTTTATATTATTTTATTTGCAACAGGGTTTTGAAATCCAGTGTGTACATCACCTTGCACCATCTTTGAATTCAGAGCAACCACATTTCAAGTGCTCCAGGGAAACAAGATGAGTGTCTACTATAGTGGACAGTAGAGCTCTAGAAGTCTGGGAGAAAGAAAGAGTTTGGAGACTGAGGTGGGGATCCTGAGATGCAGACTAGGGGAAGGGTCCTCATAGAGAAATTGACAGATGATAAGAGCAGGAGCTGGCCCTGCAGATCTGAGTTTGTCTGGTTTGCAGTGCCAGGCCCTTTGGCTTGGGGGAGGGCAGGAGGTGCACAGGGAGAGACCTGGGTTTGAGACACCCCTACTGGCTGATCTTGAGGAGTCCTCATGTTTTGGGGATATGCATTTCATTGATTTGTGAAATGCCATCATCAGGGGGTTGAATGCATCAGAACATTTGATACCCCCTACCAAACGTGGGTGCTGAACATGCCTGGGAGGAATAAGTTTCTGTGATGTATCTTTATTTCTTTCCTTATTTTCTCTCCTCAGTATACCCAAAATTTCAACAGCACTTAGCATATGAAAAGTACTCAGTGAATATTTGTGAAATGAATGAAAAGCACAGCCTTAGGACAGAAAGCACCAAACCTGGACCCCAGCCTCCAGTCACTTACCTTCTGGCTGTCATTTTTTGAGCCTGGTCTCCATGACAGCACTGTGACAACCTATTCCAATGGTTATCTTTGAATCTTCCCTCAAGTCTAA
>NW_007157876.1:0-789 GCF_000164805.1 Carlito syrichta | reverse complement strand
GCTAGGAGTAGCTGGGGCACTAAGGACTATTCTCCCAGAAGCACAGATGTTTAGAGACTTGCTTTTGCAATTTGTCTCTCCACAGAATCTAGGATATCCCAAGAAGCACAGTAAACCTAGAAAGCCCAAACCCACACTACCTATAAGAACTTGCAGCCAAGGCACGGTGGGTCATGAAAAATTGAAAGGAAAGTATGGCAGTATTGACTGGTGGCAAGTGGCAGTATTGCTTGACATAAGAGTTTGAGGCCAACCTAAACAGTATAGTGAGACCCTGTCCTTACAGAAAAATTGTAAAAACAAATAGCCTGAGATGAGAGAATTGCCTGAGGCCAGAGGGTCGAGACCAATCTGGGCAACTTGGTGAGACTTTGTTTCTCCAATAACTCGAAAAGTTAGCTGGGCATTGTGGCACGCATCTGTAGTTCCAGCTACTTGGAAGACTGAGGTAGAAAGATCGCCTGAGCCCCGCTGGTCGAGGCTATGGTGGCCGGGAGTGTACCACTGCACTGCAACCTGGGTGACAGGATGAGATTCCTACTCAAAAAAAAAGAAAGAAAAAATGAAATAGCCCAGTTTGGTGACCTGTGCTTGTAATTCCAGGGAGGCTGAGGTATGATAATTGTTTGAACCAAGGGGTTCTAGGCTATAGTGAACTGTGATCATGCCATTACACTCAGCCTGGGTGACAAAGTGATAGCTTGTATCTAAGAAAATAAAAAATAAAAATAAAAATAGAGGCTGAATGTGGTGGCTCAAGCCTATAATCCCAGTCATTTGGGAGGCCTA
>NW_007157875.1:0-759 GCF_000164805.1 Carlito syrichta | reverse complement strand
CCCTGTCCTTACAGAAAAATTGCAAGAACAAATAGCCTGAGATGAGAGAATTGCCTGAGGCCAGAGGGTCGAGACCAATCTGGGCAACTTGGTAAGACTTTGTTTCTACAATAACTTGAAAAGTTAGCTGGGCATTGTGGCACGCATCTGTAGTTCCAGCTACTTGGAAGACTGAGGTAGAAGGATCGCCTGAACCCCACTGGTCGAGGTTATGGTGGCCGGGAGTGTACCACTGCACTGCAACCTGGGTGACAGGATGAGATTCCTACTCAAAAAAAAAGAAAGAAAAAATGAAATAGCCCAGTTTGGTGACCTGTGCTTGTAATTCCAGGGAGGCTGAAGTATGATAATTGTTTGAACCAAGGGGTTCTAGGCTATAGTGAACTGTGATCATGCCATTACACTCAGCCTGGGTGACAAAGTGATAGCTTGTATCTAAGAAAATAAAAAATAAAAATAAAAATAGAGGCTGAATGTGGTGGCTCAAGCCTATAATCCCAGTCATTTGGGAGGCCTAGACAAGAACATTGTTTGACCCCAGGGGTTAGAGACTGGCCTGGGAAACACAGTGATGGCTCATCTCTATGACAACAACAAAAAAACTTAGCCAGGTTTGGTGGCATGTGCTTGTAGTTGCAGCTAGTTGGTAGGCTCACGCAGAATGATTGCCTAACGTCAGGGGTTCTAGGCTGTGATGAGCTCTGATTTTGCCATGGAACTCTAGTCTTGTGACAGAGTGAGTGCCTGACTAAAAAAAAA
>NW_007157874.1:0-871 GCF_000164805.1 Carlito syrichta | reverse complement strand
CTCCTAAGCAGAGACGTGAAAGACCTTTACAATGAAAAGTATAAAACACTGCTCAAAGGAATCAAAGATAACACAAACAAGTGGAAAAATATCCCGTGCTCATGGATTGGAAGAATCACCAATCTGTAGATTGCCTTACCTAAGGCAATTTAATACAATACCCATCAAATTACCAGCAACATTCTTCTCAGAGCTAGAAAAAACAATACAGGAATTCATATGGAAACACAAACAACCAAGAATAGCCTGAACAATCCTCAGGAAAAAAAAAAAAAGCAGGAGATATCACATTACCAGACTTCAAACTTCAGTATAAAGCTACAATAATCAAAACAGCTTGGTATTGGTACAGGAACAGGCATATAGACCAAGGAATAGAATTGAGATTCCAGAGGCAAAACCTCAATTTCTCAACCAACTCATCTTTGACAAAGCCTCCATCATCTACCACTGGGGAAAAGAGAACCTACTCAGTAAATGGTGCTGGGAAAACTGGCTGACCACATGCAGAAGATTCAAAAGACCCCTATCTATCCCCATACACAAAAATTAACTCTAAATGTATCAGAGACCTAAATATAAAACTTCAAACCATAAGAAATTTAGAAAATACAGGACATATCCTTATGGAAATCGGAACTGGCATCCAATTCCTGAACAAAACCTGAAACGCCTGGGCCATAAGAAATAAGACAGACAAGGGGGACATTATTAAACTGTCAAGCTTCTGCAAAGTCAAAGAAACCATCAAGAGAGCAGGGAGACAGCCCACAGACTGGGGAAAAGTATTTGCTAACTCCATGTCTGACAAAGGCCTAACATCTTGGATCTACAAGAAACTCAAACATGCTGAAAAGAAAAAAAACAAACG
>NW_007157873.1:0-776 GCF_000164805.1 Carlito syrichta | reverse complement strand
TAGGGAAATAAGCACTGAAAACACCCCCAATCTCAGAAACAGAGTGATAATAATTTTTCATTCATTAACTTACTAAAAATTAGAAAGATTGATAAAGTCTAGTGCTGGTGAAGGTAAGGAAAGATATGTTTTCTTTTAGTGATAACAGAATTTTAAATTGAAAACGCTTTTCAAGCCAGGTGCAGTGGCTTCACTCCTATAATTCCAGCAGCTGGGGAGCCTGAGGCAGAAGAATTCTCTGAGACCAAGAGTTCATGACCAGCCTAGGCAACACAGAGAGATCCTATCTCTAAAAAAAAAAAAAAAAAATGTTTAAACCATAGTCAGGTGTGGTGGCACATTCCTGTAGTCCCTGCTACTTGGGAGGCTGAGGCAAGAGGATTGCTTCAGCCCAGGGGTTTGAGCCTACAGTGCCACTGCACTCCAACCAGGGTGACAGAATGAGACCCTGACTCTAAAACATAATGGTAATAATAAGTAACAAAACCAATATTTTTTTTAATGAAAAGCTTTTTGTGTGTGTGAAAGCTTTTTTATGAACACCATAGTCATTTTAATTATCTATTGGATCTTTTAAGTATGCATTATCCAGAACCCAGTATTCTGGACTCTATAAAAATGATTACCAATTTAGTGGCTTAACACAGCACAAATTTGTCATCTTACAGTTCTGTAGTTCAGAAGAATGAAGTGGATCTCACCAAGCTAAAATCAAGGCATTGGTAGGGTTGTGTTCCTTTCTGGATTTTCTAGGGGAAACCTGTCTCTTTGTCCTT
>NW_007157872.1:0-816 GCF_000164805.1 Carlito syrichta | reverse complement strand
ATGCATTATCCAGAACCCAGTATTCTGGACTCTATAAAAATGATTACCAATTTAGTGGCTTAACACAGCACAAATTTGTCATCTTACAGTTCTGTAGTTCAGAAGAATGAAGTGGATCTCACCAAGCTAAAATCAAGGCATTGGTAGGGTTGTGTTCCTTTCTGGATTTTCTAGGGGAAACCTGTCTCTTTGTCCTTTCCAATATCTACAGCCTGCCCACATTTCTTGGCTCATGGCCCCTTCCTCCATGTTCAAAGCCAGCAAGATCTAATCTAACATAATCACAGGTCCCAGGGATTGGGATGTAGACATGTTGTGGAGAAGCATTTCTCTACCTGCCACACCCGGCAATTCCAGTTCTAGGAATATATCCTACAGAAATACACATATGTTTCCAAAAAGAATAATCAAAGATTTTTTTTGGCAGTAGTGCTTCTAATAGTAAAGAAAAGAAAAAAAAAAAACAAACTATTCATCAAAAGTGGAATAGTTACATCAACCTGCATGGGTTAATTGTATGTATCAACTTGAATGGGTCAAAGGGTGCCCAGATATTTGGTCAAACATTATTATGGGTGTTTCTGGGAAGGTGTTTTTGAATGAGATGAACATTTATATTGGTAGACTAAGTAGAATGACCTCCATATCGGTGGGCCTCATTCCATAGTTGAAGGCCTGAGTAGAACAAAAGGTCTGCACCTCTCCTGATTCTGACAGACTTTTTCCTGCCTGATGGACTTTACAAGACAGAATTTTTCCCGCCTGATGATCTTTCCTGCCTGATGGCCCTTTTCCCTGCATTTAGATTCAAACTGA
>NW_007157871.1:0-1411 GCF_000164805.1 Carlito syrichta | reverse complement strand
TTTTTGATTAACTGATTAATCAGTATTTGATTAATTTCTCAAATAACGAAATGCAGTATTTGAGAAATTAATTATATCTGAAGGCCATTTATTTTATATTCTGTTGCCATCATGACATCTGTTGGTAAGTGATTGCATCAAGCTATTTTCAAAGATTTTGTTTGGAAAGATCACTCATAACTGAGGTTTAGTAATTAGCTAAAGGCAAGGCGGCATCTACATTGCCTCTTATAAAATTTTGACCCCCTCGTTCCCTACCTGAGATATCCCACTTTTCATAGTGGCCTCCACTTTCGTGGTCTGATCTTTTATTTATTCTTTCATTCATTCTAACACTTACTCACCAGATATTTTAAGCATCTACTATGTATGTTACAGACACCATCTAGATATTGGGACTACAAGGGAGGGGATCAATTGACAAAAATCCTAGCTTTCATGGAGCTTGTGTTCTAGTGGAGTAAGAGAGGTAAGTAGGCAAGTAAGTGAATTATGGAATATATGATGTGGTGATTCAGAAGAAAGTAAGGGCCGGGCATGGTGAGTGCTGGGGAGTCAGTGGGGTTGCTAAGTTAGAGTGCCCTGGGAAGCTGGAGCAAAGTCCTGTGAGAAGGGGCTGAGGAAGGGGGTGTGCAGATATCAGGAAAAAGAGTGAGAATGGTGGGGCAGAGGACAGCCGTTGTGGCTTTGAAGGCCCTTTGGAAGAAACATGATTGGTGTGTTAGAGAACAGCAAGCCTGCCAGGGGAGCTGGAGCCTAGTGGCAAGTGGGGACAGCAGAGGGGGTCAGAGAGGTTAGGGAGTGAGGGTCCATGAAACCAGGCCCCTAGGCCCAAGTCGAGACAGAGACTCTCACATGAGTGAAATGGAAGCTTTTAATATAGCTTAACGGTATGTGCAACCATTTATATACTAAATGCCTTTATTTTCTGTAGAATTGTCACATATATCAACCATGATGCTGGTAAATTGGGAATGTCTGAATGTCCACGAAGAGTGACTGCTATATCTCGTGTCCATCTGGGGTCTGGTCTGTATGCCAGTCAGGAGGAGCAATGTGACAGTCAGGAGACATGAATGCTAGCTTTCACCTTGCCACCAACCTCTTGCTTTATGGGCTTTGGATTTCTTATCTCTGAAATGTGGAGAATGAATGAGATGAATGGTTTTCAGGCTGTGATCCATGGAGCACTGGGGATTCCTGAAGCCCCTTCCCTTCCCTTCCCTTCCCTTCCCTTCCCTTCCCTTCCCTTCCCTTCCCTTCCCTTCCCTTTCCTTCCTTCTTTTTTTTCCTTCTTTCGTCACGGTCTCATCTGCCACCCAGGCTGGAATGTAGTGGCATGCTCATGGCTCTGCAGCCTCGACCTCCTGGGCTCAGGTGATCCTTCTGCCTCAGCCTTCCAAGTAGCTGG
>NW_007157870.1:0-867 GCF_000164805.1 Carlito syrichta | reverse complement strand
GACTCAGAGGGTATACACATGTACCCCTTGCATAATCACATACAATGGTGGTGGGGAATGGGTTTCAGGGAACCCATATCAAAATCATTGTGATTTGCAAGTAGTTTCTGAATCCTAGCTCCCCATACCTCACCTTATTCGACTTTCAAAACTACAAGAGACAGCAAAGCTTCCTTCCCACAGCCCTGTTTCAAAATAATCAAATTCAGAGCACTGATCAGGGACAAACAGAGGACTGAGCAAACAACAGAAATGAAAGTCTCTTTCACTGTCCTGAATAGCAGAACTAAAGAGAAAAGAAAGAGATGTGTCACAAATGAGGAAAAATCAGTTGAAGAACACAGGTAATTCCCAGTGTAACAAAGAGAAAAATGCCTGAAAAATCAGACTTCAGAGCCCAAACAATGAAAATTACCAGTGACTGGTCCCAGAATAAAACAGGGATTAGGGAATGGATGAGAAGAGTGAATAAGACTCAAGAAAGACAAGATGAAACACTGAAAGAATGTGTAACAGAGATTTTGACAATTAAAAAAAATTCATCTTGAGAAAGAAAGAAAGAAAGAAAGAAAGAGAAAGAAAGAAAGAAAACTACCTCCAAAAAAAGTCCTGGAGCAGAAGACTTTCCAGCAAAATTTTATAAAACATACAAGGAGGAGTTTACACTAATCCTATTGAAAGTATTCCAGGCATTTGAGAAAGATGGAATTCTCCCCATTATCATTTTATGAAGCTAACACCACACTGATACCCAATCCTAGTAAAAATCCAACAGCAACAAAAAAAGAGAACTATAGGCCAGTATCCCTAATGAACACAGATGCAAGATTCTCAACAAGATTCTAGCAAACCAGATGCAACGAAGCT
>NW_007157869.1:0-776 GCF_000164805.1 Carlito syrichta | reverse complement strand
TTCTTACAGAACTCACACATGAGATTAACAATGTACCCCATCATAAATATTTCAGAATGCCTATGAGAAAATTAATAGAGTCAAAATGAGCCCAGAATGCAGAAACAAATTACTGCCTCATTGATAGCTCAACATTTCATCAAATTGCACAATAGTCTGAGGAGTTTCCTATAGATATAAGTCCTATTTTAATCCTTAAGAAAAACAGCGGATATTGAAGAAATATATAATTTCAAAAAATTATTTTATTGTCTTCTTTCTCATGTCTTATATATTTCAATAATTGATCATTATCCTGATCATGTCAGTTCTTTTATACAAATGTAGTGAACACATGTTTTGGTTCTAGAGGAATTAATCAAGCAGTGTTCAAGATAAATAGGGTTGGCCTTGATAGATCAGGTGTTCTTGTACAAGTGTTTCCCAGCAAGCACATTTCAGTTGTAACATTGCAGCGAATAATCAGAAGCCAATTTGGAGTCAGTGTCTTAAAATTAAACAGTTTTTGGGCCGGGCTCGGTGGTTCAGCCTGTAATCCCAGCACTTTGGGAGGCTGTGAATGGATTGCCTGAGCCCACGGGTTCGAGACCAGCCTGGGCAACTTGGCAAGAACTTGTCCCTACTAAATAAAAAATTACTGGGAGTGGTAGCAGGCGCCTGTAGTTCCAGCTACGTGGAACGCTGAGGTGGAAGGATTGCCGAAACCCAGCAAGTCATCACTGGGGTGGCCATGAGTGTGCTACTGCTCTCTAGCCGGGGCGACAGAGTGAGACTGC
>NW_007157868.1:0-696 GCF_000164805.1 Carlito syrichta | reverse complement strand
TGGCAAGTGGCGCCCGAACATGGACCTGAAAGATAAGCCTTATTTTAATTGGAAGGTATCGGAACTTACCTAGTGTGCAGCAGATCCCTCTGTAGAGACAGGCAAAGCTAGGAAGAGTAAGCAGTTTGAAAACTGTGATGTGATCATGAGCAAGAGTGAATTTAAAGATAGAAAACTGTTCAAAAGTATTTTGATGCATATGCATTCTAAAAGAGGAATTTAAGTTTCCTCTAAGCTGGGCTCGGGGGCTCAGTCTGTAATCCCGCACTTTGGGAGACTGAGGTGAGTGGATTACCTGAGCTCGCGTGTTTGAGACCTGCATGGGCAACTTGGAGAGACCTCAGCTCTACAATAAATAAAAAAGTCAGCCGGACATGGTAACTCTTTTGTGTAATTCCATCTACTCAGAAGGCTGAGGTGGATTGGTGGCCGGAGCTCAGCAGGTTGAGGCTGCAGTGGTCAAGAGTGACTGCTGCAGTGGCCAAGAGCGACCACTGAATCCCAGACTGGGCGACAGAGTAAGACTCCAACTCCCCAAAAATATAAATAAATAAAATTCCCTCTACACGATTATATCGTTTTCTCCATTTTGTGCAAGAACAGTGCCCCCAGTTTTCTGAAGAAGTCACTGTTTATTTAGAAACACGGACAAAGTTTTAGGAAAAATTGAAACTGTATTACACTCTGCACAGTCCG